>NC_048562.1:1541896-1841896 GCF_902806685.2 Maniola hyperantus
ACCAGTAGGCTCGCGACTGTGCGCTAAAATCACGGGTTTTACCATCTAAAAATTAAATTTAAAACTGTCAAACTGCGTCTGTCCTTTTCATATTACATATTAAGTAAGAAGTGCATGCGAATACTCTAAAATTAGGTTGTGCTCAGAATCAGTACCATTGTGAAACTAAATTAAGTATGATTTAAGTTAATTATATTAAAATAATCGGTTTACTACGGACAGGTCAAAATACCCATTTATTCCGTCTGCCCCTCCTTGAAATCTAGAATATATTATACGACTTTCAAAGACAAAAACTAGATTTAAACGGTAACCCATTTATTTACCAAGTAAAAGTAAACTTAAGTATTAATAAGTAAAAGTTTTGTTTTATTTTCTGCATTTATTTTTTAGGGTTCCGTACCTCCAAAAGAAAAAAAAAACCGGCCAAGTGCGAGTCAGGCTCGCACACTGAGGGTTCCGTACTACAGTCGTATTTTTTCGACATTTTGCACGATAATTCAAAAACTATGATGCATAAAAATAAATAAAAATCTGTTTTAGAATGCACAAGTAAAGCCCTTTCATATGATACCTCACTTGTTATAGTTATCTTTCTTCGAATATTGAAAATATTAATTATTAGTTCATGACCACAATTTAATTTTGTTTGTGTGATCTAACCCTAAATTCACGGTTTTCAGATTTTTCCCCTAAAGCCAGCTATAAGACCCACCTACCTGCCAAATTTCATGATTCTAGGTCAACGGGAAGTACCCTATAGGTTTCTTGACAGACAGACTGGCAGACAACAAAGTGATCCTATAAGGGTTCCGTTTTTCCTTCTGAGGTACGGAACCCTAAAAAGGAACCCATATAGGATCACTTTGTTGTGTGTCTATAGGCAGTGGCGTGCACAGGACTTCAAGCCAGGGTATGCATTTAGGTATGAACTTATTTTACGGCAGGTTAAAATGAAAAATAAGCATTGACTTATTACAATGAGGGTAAGCAGTGCGTTTATGCCTTTATGAGCTGCACGCCACTGTCTATAGGGTACTTCCCTTTGAACTCTAAAAAGGAACTCTTATAGCCGTAAACAATGAGGAATTCGGTGCAGAGAGATGGCCGAAGTAATCGAGCGTCCGCCTATTTCTTGTTATCACGGGTCGACAAATATGTCGAGCGCCTCCATTATCAATAATAATATGTTTTTAGGTCAATATACTTACATGTTTAATGATAATGAGTATAAGTCCCGCAAATTGCTATTGCGCTGGGACCGTGTCTCATTAACATCGAAATGACGACATTCGACGTCAGAAGAAATAAAAATATACCATCAGCTCTAAACTTGCGGCCACGCGCATTAGCAATTTGCGGGACTTATAACGGGACTATTTTTTTTTAATTTATTCCCGCGACTTCGTCCGCGTGGACTACACAAATTTCAAACCCCTATTTTACCCCCTTATGAAATGAATTAAAAAAAAAAATCTTAGCGTATGTTAACGTCATAATAGCTATCTGCATGCCAAATTTCAGCCTGATTCGTCCAGTAGTTTGAGCTGTGCGTTGATAGATCAGTCAGTCTGTCAGTCACCTTTTCCTCTTATATATATAGACTAGCTGACCCGCCCCGGCTTTGCTCGGGTGGAATTTAGAAAATCGGCGTAGGGGTAGCACTATCAAAAATCCTGAAATAGGTACCTACGTATTTTTTTTTCTTTTGTAACCGAAAACCCAGATAATAATTTTCATGGAAATAACTTGAAATATGACGAACTTTCATCCCCTATTTAACTCCCTTGGTAGTAGAATTTTCAAAAAAACGTGAAATACGTATTTTTTTTATTTTTAACCGAAAGCTTAAATACCAATTTTCATCGATGTAACTTCAAAAATGACGGACTTTCATACAAACTTCCATCCCCCATCTAACCCACTTAGGGGTGGAATTCCGAAAAATCCTTTCTTAATGGATACTTACTCTTTACAAAGAACACACCTTCAAAATTTCATATCTCTAGGTCCAGCGGTTTAGGCTGTGCGTTGATATAATATATGTCAGTCAGTCAGGACTTTGAATTTTATATAATATAGCTGATCCCCGCGGCTTCGCCCGCGTAGATTTAGGTTTTTAAAGATCCCGTATAGCCTATGTCACTCAGGAATAATGTAGCTTTCTACTGGTGAAAGAATTTTTAAAATCGGTTCAGTAGTTCTAAAGATTACCCCCTACAAACAAACTTAACGACATTACCTCTTTATATAATAACAACGGGCCGTGCAGCAGAAATCGTAATATTTTAATTTCGCCATAACTTCAAAACCAAACGTCCAATTTTAATCATTCAAAGACCAAATATTATCTCCATAAACTGTTCTTAGTGATGAAATCATTTATTTTGATAAGGATTAATAGCATGAGTAAAATAAACGCGTTTAAATGTAGTCCAAAAAAAATTCAAGATTTTTAAATAAAAAAATGGTTGCTGTGCCTCACTCGACATAGATGGGTATAGTGTGTCGCGGACTTTTTTGTAGATATTTATAAGATCTACAATTAAATAGAACATTTTATGGTTCTATCTTTTATAGTTTAGGCAGCGTACGCAAAATAAGTAACTTTTCTGGTTGATTTTTTACACCTTGTGTCCGAAAAACCCAAATATCTTACGGAACCCTATTTTTTTCCAAAATAAAATCTAGCCTATGTTACTCGTGGATAATGTAGCTTTCGAATGGTGAAAGAATTTTTAAAATCGGTCCAGTAGTTTTTGAGCCTATTCAGTACAAACAAACAAACAAACAAACAAACAAACAAACAAACAAACAAACAAACAAAGTTTTCCTCTTTATAATATTAGTGTAGAAAACTAGATGATGCCCGCGACTTCGTCCGCGTGGATTTAGGTTTTTTTTAATCCCATGGGAACTCCTTGATTTTCCGGGATAAAAAATAGCCTATGTCCTTCCCCGGGATGCAAGCTATCTCTGTACCAACGTCAAAATCGGTTAAACGGTTGAGCCGTGAAAAGCTAGCAGACTGACAGACAAATAAATAAATAAATAAATAAAAATCTTTTTTATTCGTATAAACTTTTACAAGCACTTACGAATAGTCGAATGCATCTACCACAGACAGACACACTTTCACATTTATAATATTAGTATGGAAGTATGGATATAGAAGATAACCCTTTTATTTATTTAAGTATTTCAGGGCAAAATGGGAGGTATGGAACCAACTTGGGGATATGTTGGGGATAACAACCTAGGTTGTCTATTTAAATGTTTATTTTGTATTGTCTCCAGGGTCATACCAGCCCAGCAATGAGATGATGCTGCGGTTCTACAGCTACTACAAGCAAGCTACCGAGGGCCCCTGCAACAAGGACAAGCCAGGGTTCTGGGACGTCGTCAACAGGTCAATTGGCTCTCATGCCAGCTCTCTCAGCATGCCGCGCGCTCTCTTCACACACCACACTTCGCAAAATAAATATATAATACACACACCCACACCCACCCACACACACACACACACACACACACACACACACACACACACACACACACACACACACACACACATACACTCACTAATAGTTATAGTTCTAATAATTACATTAAACATGTTAAATTTTATAATATCTACCTTACATGCAGATTCCTTTTCTTTTGTATATAAAATGAGCCATCAATTTTAAGGAGAGTGCTGTCGCCTAAAACACAGGTGTATACCTAGCTTAGGGACAGTAGATTTTTCTGTATACCTACCTACTTAACAAATTGGTTTTGTTATTATGTATTTTATGTATTAGTTCTCGTAAGTAAGTATGTTTAAGTGTACCTATGTTTGATCAATAAATAAATAAATAAATAAATCAAACCTTTGAGAACATTATGGAGAACGATTTCCTCACGATGTTTTCCTTCACCGTTAAAGCAAGTGATATTTAATTAATTAAAACGCACATAACTCCGAAAAGTCAGAGGTGCGTGCCCGGGATCGAACCCCCGACCTCCGATTAGAAGGCAGACGACCTAACCACTAGGCTATCACGGCTCGTAATCTAATTATATTATCTACTTATATTTTTAATCAATCTTACTTATCTGATATCTTAATATTCTTGATAGCATTTATTTATGTATGTATTGAAATGACCTTATAGATATTTACCAAACACATTCCATTTTACAGTAGGTAACAATCACTACCCTTATTATAAATGCGAAAGTGTGTTAGTTTGTTTGTTTGTCCTTCAATCACGTCGCAACGGATTGACGTGATTTTTTGCATGGGTATTGATAAAGACCTGGAGAGTGACATACACTACTTTTTATTCCGGAAAATCAAAGAGTTCCTACGGGATTTTAAAACACCTAATTTCACGCGGACGAAGTCGCGGGTATCAGCTAGTTATAACCCTTTTATTTATTTATTTCAGGGCAAAATGGGAGGCGTGGAACAAACTTGGGGATATGTCAGCCGATATCGCGATGCAGTCATATGTCGACGAGTTACACAAGGTAGGTAATACTATACTCTATCCACGGAGAGGAGTTAGTATAGCGCTCTCTCTGTTACGTAATCTAAATATATAAAAGGAAAAGGTGACTGACTGACTGAATGACTGACTGACTGACTGACTGATCTATCAATGCACAGCTCAAATTACTGGACGGATCGGGCTGAAATTTTGCATGCAGATGGCTATTATGACGTAGGCATCCGCTAAGAAAGGATTTTTGAAAATTCAACCCCTAAGGGGGTGAAACACAGGTTTGAAATTTGTGTAGTCCACGCGGACGAAGTCGCGAGCATAAGCTAGTCATATATAAACGACAAGGACAAAACACTCGGTGTGCGTTAACCATTTTAAGTGACCAACCAATCAAACGAATCTATGTTTTCCGTTCCACCTTGTTTACGTAAATAAAGTTGAAAATACTAATTATTTGTTCATGAACACATTTTAATTTTTTTTTTGTGATGTAACTACAAATTCACGGTTTCGGATTTTTCCCCTTACGTGTTCTATAAGACCTACCCACCTGTCAAATTTCATGATTCTAGGTCAACGGAAAGTACCCTATACGTTTCTTGACAGACAGACAGACAGACAGACAACAAAGTGATCCTATAAGTGTTCCGTTTTTAGGGTTCCGTACCTCAAAAGGAAAAACGGAACCCTTATAGGATCACTTTGTTGTCTGTCTGTCTGTCTGTCTGTCGGTCTGTCAAGAAACCTACAGGGTACTTCCCGTTAGCCTAGAATCATGAAATTTGGCAGGTAGGTACATCTTATAGCTGACATTTGGGGGAAAATCTGAAAACCGTGAATTTAGGGTTAGATCACACAAAAAAAATTAAATTGTGGTCATGAACTAATAATACTATAACTATATCAAGTGTGGTATTATATGAAAGGTCTTCACCTGTGCATTCTAAAACAGATTTTTATTTATTTTTATATATCATAGTTTTTGAATTATCCTGCAAAATGTCGAAAAAATACGACTGTAGTACGGAACCCTCATTGCGCGAGCCTGAACTTGACCGGTTTTTATTTTAAGGTACGGAACCCTAATAATTATTCCCGTGTTACAGATCGTGGAGACGATGTCGTATAACTCCGACGTGGCATCATTCCTATCGGTCAGCGACGACGAGCAGAACTTCCCCAGCGCTGACCTCGAACTTGTCGCCGGCGACGTGTTGGCGAGGTGTCGCGACTCACAGCATACCTCCCCCACGTGTATGTATATACTCTGATGTAGCGTGATTCCTATCGGTCGGCGACGACGAGCAGAACTTCCCCAGCGCTGACCTCGAACTTGTCGCCGGCGACGTGTTGGCGAGATGTCGCGACTCACAGCATACCTCCCCCACGTGTATGTATATACTCTGATGTAGCGTGATTCCTATCGGTCGGCGACGACGAGCAGAACTTCCCCAGCGCTGACCTCGAACTTGTCGCCGGCGACGTGTTCGCGAGATGTCGCGACTCACAGCATACCTCCCCCACGTGTATGTATATACTCTGATGTAGCGTGATTCCTATCGGTCGGCGACGACGAGCAGAACTTCCCCAGCGCTGACCTCGAACTTGTCGCCGGCGACGTGTTGGCGAGATGTCGCGACTCACAGCATACCTCCCCCACGTGTATGTATATACTCTGATGTAGCGTGATTCCTATCGGTCGGCGACGACGAGCAGAACTTCCCCAGCGCTGACCTCGAACTTGTCGCCGGCGACGTGTTGGCGAGGTGTCGCGACTCACAGCATACCTCCCCCACGTGTATGTATATACTCTGATGTAGCGTGATTCCTATCGGTCGGCGACGACGAGCAGAACTTCCCCAGCGCTGACCTCGAACTTGTCGCCGGCGACGTGTTGGCGAGATGTCGCGACTCACAGCATACCTCCCCCACGTGTATGTATATACTCTGATGTAGCGTGATTCCTATCGGTCGGCGACGACGAGCAGAACTTCCCCAGCGCTGACCTCGAACTTGTCGCCGGCGACGTGTTGGCGAGATGTCGCGACTCACAGCATACCTCCCCCACGTGTATGTATATACTCTGATGTAGCGTGATTCCTATCGGTCGGCGACGACGAGCAGAACTTCCCCAGCGCTGACCTCGAACTTGTCGCCGGCGACGTGTTGGCGAGATGTCGCGACTCACAGCATACCTCCCCCACGTGTATGTATATACTCTGATGTAGCGTGATTCCTATCGGTCGGCGACGACGAGCAGAACTTCCCCAGCGCTGACCTCGAACTTGTCGCCGGCGACGTGTTGGCGAGATGTCGCGACTCACAGCATACCTCCCCCACGTGTATGTATATACTCTGATGTAGCGTGATTCCTATCGGTCGGCGACGACGAGCAGAACTTCCCCAGCGCTGACCTCGAACTTGTCGCCGGCGACGTGTTCGCGAGATGTCGCGACTCACAGCATACCTCCCCCACGTGTATGTATATACTCTGATGTAGCGTGATTCCTATCGGTCGGCGACGACGAGCAGAACTTCCCCAGCGCTGACCTCGAACTTGTCGCCGGCGACGTGTTGGCGAGGTGTCGCGACTCACAGCATACCTCCCCCACGTGTATGTATATACTCTGATGTAGCGTGATTCCTATCGGTCGGCGACGACGAGCAGAACTTCCCCAGCGCTGACCTCGAACTTGTCGCCGGCGACGTGTTGGCGAGGTGTCGCGACTCACAGCATACCTCCCCCACGTGTATGTATATACTCTGATGTAGCGTGATTCCTATCGGTCGGCGACGACGAGCAGAAGTTCCCCAGCGCTGACCTCGAACTTGTCGCCGGCGACGTGTTGGCGAGGTGTCGCGACTCACAGCATACCTCCCCCACGTGTATGTATATACTCTGATGTAGCGTGATTCCTATCGGTCGGCGACGACGAGCAGAACTTCCCCAGCGCTGACCTCGAACTTGTCGCCGGCGACGTGTTGGCGAGGTGTCGCGACTCACAGCATACCTCCCCCACGTGTATGTATATACTCTGATGTAGCGTGATTCCTATCGGTCGGCGACGACGAGCAGAACTTCCCCAGCGCTGACCTCGAACTTGTCGCCGGCGACGTGTTGGCGAGGTGTCGCGACTCACAGCATACCTCCCCCACGTGTATGTATATACTCTGATGTAGCGTGATTCCTATCGGTCGGCGACGACGAGCAGAACTTCCCCAGCGCTGACCTCGAACTTGTCGCCGGCGACGTGTTGGCGAGGTGTCGCGACTCACAGCATACCTCCCCCACGTGTATGTATATACTCTGATGTAGCGTGATTCCTATCGGTCGGCGACGACGAGCAGAACTTCCCCAGCGCTGACCTCGAACTTGTCGCCGGCGACGTGTTGGCGAGGTGTCGCGACTCACAGCATACCTCCCCCACGTGTATGTATACTCTGATGTAGCGTGATTCCTATCGGTCGGCGACGACGAGCAGAACTTCCCCAGCGCTGACCTCGAACTTGTCGCCGGCGACGTGTTGGCGAGGTGTCGCGACTCACAGCATACCTCCCCCACGTGTATGTATATACTCTGATGTAGCGTGATTCCTATCGGTCGGCGACGACGAGCAGAACTTCCCCAGCGCTGACCTCGAACTTGTCGCCGGCGACGTGTTGGCGAGATGTCGCGACTCACAGCATACCTCCCCCACGTGTATGTATATACTCTGATGTAGCGTGATTCCTATCGGTCGGCGACGACGAGCAGAACTTCCCCAGCGCTGACCTCGAACTTGTCGCCGGCGACGTGTTGGCGAGATGTCGCGACTCACAGCATACCTCCCCCACGTGTATGTATATACTCTGATGTAGCGTGATTCCTATCGGTCGGCGACGACGAGCAGAACTTCCCCAGCGCTGACCTCGAACTTGTCGCCGGCGACGTGTTGGCGAGATGTCGCGACTCACAGCATACCTCCCCCACGTGTATGTATATACTCTGATGTAGCGTGATTCCTATCGGTCGGCGACGACGAGCAGAACTTCCCCAGCGCTGACCTCGAACTTGTCGCCGGCGACGTGTTGGCGAGATGTCGCGACTCACAGCATACCTCCCCCACGTGTATGTATATACTCTGATGTAGCGTGATTCCTATCGGTCGGCGACGACGAGCAGAACTTCCCCAGCGCTGACCTCGAACTTGTCGCCGGCGACGTGTTGGCGAGGTGTCGCGACTCACAGCATACCTCCCCCACGTGTATGTATATACTCTGATGTAGACTCGTCTGGTGTCGTCCGTCCACCGAGTGGGGGGTCTCCCAACGAGGTCGCCATTCCAGCACCTTGGGACCCTATGTGCCCTGCCCATTGCCACTTCAGCTTCGCAACCCGTTGAGCTATGTCGGTTACTCTAGTTCTCCTACGGATGTCCTCATTTCCTCATTGATCACGTAGAGAAACTCCGCACATAGCTCTCTCCATCGCCCGCTGAGTGACTCTGAGCTTTCTTATGAGGCCTATAGTTAGCGAGCATGTCTCGGATCAGAATTGTATCCTCATCATCATCATGATCAACCCATCACCGGCTCACTACAGAGCACGGGTCTCCTCTCAGAGTGAAAAGGGTTTTGGCTATAGTCTACCACGTTGGCCATGTGCGGATTGGTAGACTTCACACACCTTTGAGAACATTATAGAAGACTCTCAGGCATGCAGGTTTCCTCACGATGTTTTCCTTCACCGTTAAAGCAAATGATATTTAATTACTTAAAACGCACATAACTCCGAAAAGTTAGAGGTGCGTGCCCGGGATCGAACCCCCGAGGCCCATAGTTAGCGACCATGTCTCGGATCCATATGTCATCACTGGCAACACGCACTGTTCCAAGACTTTGGTCTTCGGACAGTGCGTGTTGGCAGTGGTGCTTGGTGCGAGTAGTGCGTGATGGGTTGATATGATGATCATAATCATAATCATTTATTTATTTTGCTCAGATATGGTAGGTACATGTATATTATTTACATGGGGTCTTAAAAGTTAGGTAATCAGTTACATATCCTGCCAAACATGGCGTGCAAAATTATTTCTAAATTATCTAATTTCATTAATATTGCGATGTCATCGTGTACTCATACTCATCATGTAAATGTTTTTAATAATTCAAATGTCTATTTCTATTCATGCATTATTTAAAATTTGTCATTAAAAAAGTCATTAACACTATAATAAGTTTTATTTAGTAGAAAATTAAACAAATAACTTCTAAAAGATCTGAGGTTCATTCCATAGCTGTGCGACGGTAAATGGTTATAAATACGTATTGCCGTACAGTACACATTCTTGGTATATAAAGCCAATCTTTGAACTGGTAAACAAATTTTATTTTTATGTCTGCTCGTAGGTTTTATATCTGTCTTCAGTTTAAAATATTGGGGATATTTACGAACAAAGATGCAAATTTCATAATGATAACAGTTTAGTTGGTTCACAGATTCCCGGTCGGGTAGCGGCGCGTCGTCGCCCATACACACGAGCGTGACGCCGCCACGGACACGACACGACTCTGAGGACGAGTTCATTGACACCGTCGATGTCACTGTCGTGAGTTCACGTTCATTAGTCACTATAGTGTTGGATAGATGGCGCTATTCTGCGGCATCCCATTATACAGGGTGTAACCAGCACCTCGATTGCGGGAAAACTGCATCAATCATTTTTTTTTAAAGAATATTAGCCATGTTAAATGACTAATATTCCCCTTTCCTCTCCAACTAAGCGTCAGGCTTGTGCTAGGAGTAGGTACGACAATAGTGCAACGGGCGGGGTTTGAACCGTCGACCTTTTGGTTTTTCAGTCCACTCCTGTTGAGCTATTGAGGATTAAAATCCTCTAAATCTCTAATAAATCATTATTAAAATCTCAATTGTGATTGGCTGAATTTGTGTTATTCTTGTTGCAACAATGCATTGTAGCCAATAGTGAGCGAGCGTCAACCAATCAAAGGTGATTGCGATCGTGACATTGTACCTGTCATTCTCCCGCAATCGCGCAGCAGTGCAACAAGGTCCTCTTGGCACTTCAATGACACTGACAGGGGGGCGCTGTTGGAGAACAAAGGCTTAGACTATACAAACAAGAACAAAGGGGACACTTGACGGCAACGTTAGTTACGATTTTCGCCACGCGCCAAGATAGCTTTGTCGCACTGTAGTTTCTAGTGTTGGATAGATGGCGCTACCCTGCGGAATCCCATTATACAGGGTGTAACCAGAACGCCGGCAAAAACGAAGACAGGTGATAGTACTGATGATTACTGATATGACGCGACTCTGAGGACGAGTTCATTGACACTGTCGATGACACTGTCGTGAGTTCACATTCATTAGTTACTAGTGTTGGATAGATGGCGCTACTCTGTAGAATCCCATGGTATACAAGGAACCACAAGCATACTTCACTGTAACCCACCAACACAGACAAATCTATATATATGGTGTAAATTCGTGGGCCACTGTCCACCTTCGACAGCGAGAGCTGGAGCGGACTGTATGCGGGTTGTTTAGAATTTAGAAGGTGTCCACGCAGGTGAAAAGGGGCAAACGAAGGACAAAGGATTCGTGCACTAACCTCGACGGTCTGCCGGCAGGAACAGGCTCAGCACAAGCACTCAGGAGTATCGCCCACATGCACAATTCACTTCACGGGACACTTCGGGGCGTATCTTCAGACGAACAGCGGCTATCACGGATTCACCTTCCTTATTGGGTTGTATGAACACGAGGACGCGACTCAATTGTCAACGGGGCGTCTCGCGGAGCACGCAGAACATACTGGCGTCGTGGCGTTGTATTTGACACCACGAACATAGGCAAAGTGCACGAAGGGGAAAATGGAGGGTAGGTAGATAAAATAATCATGAACACCTTGTCAAATTATGTTTATCCAAAGGTACTAACAGGTGGCGCCACCATTCCCCCGCCCTTAAAGGGTTGCCTTTAAGAAAAATAATATTTCCTCAAATAGCGGGCTGCTTTCAGCAAGCAGTAAAAACTGTATGTATAAATAGGCGATATATCATACATAAACATATGCTAAATATACATAGCGATAACATTTAATTTATAAATTGAAATAATAATTATTAACTATCCTTACCTAATCTAACCTAAACTAAAGTAAAAGAACGGCTCAACGATTAGGTAAGAACTGCCAAACGTAGGAAAGTCTTCCTAGCCGGCCTGATAGAAGCTATATGAGCTACACCGTTGTTAAAACGATGGATCTTGTCTACAACACCTATCCATCGCTTCCAAATGTATAGGGCAATTTTATTTATAAACGAATGGCCCAAATTAAAGTAATTGGAATCATCGCCTGGTTTGCGTAACGACGTCACAAAAGAGGCGAGTAAAAGATAACCAGGCACCGATGCTATCGGTTCAGCAGTAATTGAGCCAAGCTTAGGAAGCAGTGGTGAAATGATTAAACAGTCTATCTGTACGAGGACAGTATTTTGTACCTCGCAAGACAAAAGTTGTCGGCCAATTACTTTGAGCCGCTGAAATTTAATTATTTTGACTAAGCTTTCCCGACACTCAATGTAACATTGGAGAGCAGGAGGTTCTAACTTGCACGAAATATGAATTTCAAGTGACTTCTTAAAGCGCGAGCGATAATTTTTAAATGTAAAGTTAAGAGGTTTATTGCGATAGGATCGAGTTCCTATAGCGTTACGAAGGCAGCTCGTAATGAAATCCGTAACGATTTCAATGTCAATCTCGCGATTAGTCCGGTAGGTAAAACTGTGTGAATGAGCTTTATGCCTACGAGCGCCGCAATGCCTTGCTCGTGTGTATGTCACAGGGCCTGCGTAATTGCAGCCTGTATGCACAATAACTTTACTAGCGAGCGGGCCCTTGCTACTCGGCCGATCAGCTGCTAGAAGACGCAGTTTTAATTTAACGCGCGTGTTACACTTATTTTTACCGCGAGTTAATATTAAACGTCGATCGGTTAGCGTATGAAACTTAGGTCTGAGTGCAGACAAAAGAAGTTGTAGTCTAGCTCGTAAGTGTTTTTCACGCTTGGGCAAGAGTTTGCCCGAAAGAAGTTTCTGTCCTGGTACTTCAGGTACAGAGATACCATCCAGTTCCTTAATTGGCAGCTGGGATGTTGCGGGTGATGTACGCTGAGGCTCATGGAGCAATACGAAACGAATAGCTAAGCTGCTAAGCGTACAGGCGACATCAGAAGCGACATGCAACTTGGTCGCGTTAGATTTGTCCTCGCGGATGACGTCATGATGCGGAAACGAATAAATAGGTATAAGCGAACGGTCATACTCGACGCGAGGTGCAAGTGGAATGCAATTATTCCGTAAGTATTCGCGATAAACTTCATTATAAGCCAACCTCAGCTGGGAGGAGGCTTTGGGTTTACGCGGTGAACACAACAGGTGTTTGAATGTATGTTTGGATGAATTACCCATCGCGAAAACATTTTTGCGGAAAGGTAATGTCACTGAATAACTATCACCGACGGGAACTCGTGCAGTGATAGTGCTACATAATCTTTCGCATTCATGGCCAACTGAACCTTGAACGGACGCGCAGGTAAGCTCCTGAAGATTATTTACATTGTTACTAGTGGCAGTCGACGGACTACGCACTAAGGCGAGGCAAGCAGTCGTAGTTGACTGAGCACGAGTGGGTCTCAGCGTAGGTGCAGAACCCATGAGGACATAGCCGAGGACCGTATGTACGGCAGAAGGCTCGGAACGTTTTCCGAGTACGACACCTGGAAGCAATAAATGCGGAAAAAGTGAAGACCCTATTAAAATGTCAATAGGGCTAGGACTAGCGAATGCATCGTCCGCGAGGTGTAAATTACTTAAATGCGAGAGCGCATCCTTATCAATAAGCGACGAAGGCAAGTTTTCAGTTATTTGATCTACAACCAGTGCTGAAATATCGAATTTAATATTCGTATTATATTTTGAATGCAATTGCAATGACACCGACTTAGTTATAGGTTTTTCTGAGCCACCGAAACCCTTAACAATTGTGTTTAGGGTATCATTTTGGAGAATATTCAAGCGCGTACAACAATCAGCTGAGATGAAGTTCGCTTCGGCCGCTGTATCTAATAAACAGCGTAATAGGTGAGTGTTTCCCTCACTATCGTAAACTATTACTTGAGCCGTCGCGAGTAAAACCGAAGTAGGCATATTACATTGCGTGCGAGGTTCGGAGGAACTTTCACTACGCGATGTATGCGACGCGGCAATGGATCTCGTACATAATACAACGCTCTCATTCAACGTAACCGTCGGACCCGTTCTAGCGTGGTCCGGGCACACTGGCTGTACCGGCGCCTGCGCATCGCTCGGCGCGGCGGGCGCGGTGCCTAGCGGCTCAGTGGTTAATGAGTCGGGCATGCTACTGGACGTAGCGGGGTTCGAATCTGACGCAGTAATATGGAGCCAGGTCGAGTGTCTTAGGTTACACTTCTTGCAATTCGTATTTGAATTACAGCGCGAAACTTGGCTGTGCTTATTACTAAGGCAATTTACACACGCGTTACATTCCTTAACTAATTTAAAGCGTTCTTCTGGAGAAGCTTGTATAAAACGCGGACATTTAAATAACTGTGGATGAGTTATATTATCGCACAAACATTTAACTGTGGGCTGATTATTGTCAACCGTGGTCACAAAGGCGAGTTTTTGAGAAGAAGCATTTTTCTTATTAGCCGTGCTTCCACGATCGACAACTTTCTTTGCGTTACTGCTCGGAGACGCTGGGGATGAGCGCTGCATTATTTTAGATTGATTTTTAATAAAATTAACTAAATCTTCACAGGTAGGTATCGAAGACGAATCACCTAACCGTTCGAAATTATGTATAGAATCGGAATCTAATTTCTTAAGCGCGATATGTAATACAATAAAATCCGTTAAGTCGGGTAGCTTAAGATTTTTAAGGCCCCTATAGGCTGCCACGAACTTTTCCATAAATGAATCAAAGTTATCCGCAGAGGCGCTTATAGATTTAAATTCTAACAGCTGATCTAAATAAGTAGCAGCTATCATTCGTTTGTCGTCATATTTGTCTATGAGAGTTTGTAACAACAAAGAATAATTTTCGGCACAGGGTGTAATTCCTGAGCACGCGCTAAGTGCCTTCCCCGTCAGTTTACCGAGCAGATAATACATCCTCTCTGAGTCAGTGAGAGTTGTATTATCGTGTATAGTCGATTTAAAATTGGCATAAAATAAAGGCCATGAAAGAATATCACCATCAAATGACCTCAATTCGATAGGCGGCAAAGTCGGCTTGTTTTTACGTAATGATGCTTCTTTGCTTTGAGTTTGAGGGCTAATTTGTGAATGCACTAATTTAATGTGGCCGTACAAATCGTCAAAGGAAATTAAGCTATAATATTGAGGTGTCGCATTAGGATCAATCGTTAACAAACGGTCATTATACTGATCTAAAAGATTTTGAAACTCAGTACGAAGCGTATCTAATGTGACGACCGAGCTAAGAAAACTTTCCTTTACGCTTGCGTCTGTATGTACGTTTTTCAAAGAATCATAAATATTTTGTAATCTTTGGAAAATAACATTTCGTTTAGCCTCTAATAATGTTAACTCCCTATCTTTTGGAATTGAGGAAGCGGTTCCTAAACCTTTATTTTTGTCCGCCATGTTAACACAACACAAATAAATTAATTCGACGCGTAAACCGGGGTGATAACGCTTGTTAATGAACTAAGCGGCTAACGTCGTCGCACGAGCCGACCGTAAATGTAGGTAGGTCGGTCGCGACTTACGATACGAAATATTATGAGTAATTATTTAATAAATATGCAATATATGTTATTAAATTATACAAATATATAATTATATATGTATGGGGGATGCCTACAACTCAATTATTGTGGCGTAGATACGATATACGTTCGTAATAAATGCGTGACAAATATTATGCTACGCGGTATAAAATATATAGGTAATATAATATAAAATACACTTATTAGACAATCCTAATAAGGGCGGGTGCGTTTGTTAAGCCAAACCAGAGGGATGGATCAGTATTAGATCGCAGTCGCCACGTAGTTGACGAAACAAAGTTCGAGAATCCGGCTCGAACGGTACCACTAAGAATGGTGTAAATTCGTGGGCCACTGTCCACCTTCGACAGCGAGAGCTGGAGCGGACTGTATGCGGGTTGTTTAGAATTTAGAAGGTGTCCACGCAGGTGAAAAGGGGCAAACGAAGGACAAAGGATTCGTGCACTAACCTCGACGGTCTGCCGGCAGGAACAGGCTCAGCACAAGCACTCAGGAGTATCGCCCACATGCACAATTCACTTCACGGGACACTTCGGGGCGTATCTTCAGACGAACAGCGGCTATCACGGATTCACCTTCCTTATTGGGTTGTATGAACACGAGGACGCGACTCAATTGTCAACGGGGCGTCTCGCGGAGCACGCAGAACATACTGGCGTCGTGGCGTTGTATTTGACACCACGAACATAGGCAAAGTGCACGAAGGGGAAAATGGAGGGTAGGTAGATAAAATAATCATGAACACCTTGTCAAATTATGTTTATCCAAAGGTACTAACAGGTGGCGCCACCATATATATATATATGTCAATTTCTTAGAGCAAATGAAAATACAAAAAACAAAAATACCAAACTTATTCTAGAACATAAAAATTACAAATCGAAAATATCATCTAAACCACCGCAACGAGGCAGGGTGCCCAGAAAATATATATTATATATATATTTTTACTATCTACTAACCATTAATTTTAAGTTTGTTTGTACCTTAGACATAAGATGAATAAATTAGTTTTCTTCTTTTTAGGATTCCGTACCTCAAAAGGAAAAACGGAACCCTTATAGGATCACTTTGTTGTCTGTCTGTCAAGAAACCTACAGGGTACTTCCCGTTGACCTAGAATCATGAAATTTGGCAGGTAGGTAGATCTTATAGCTGACATTTGGGGAAAAATCTGAAAAACGTGAATTTAGGCTTACATCACACAAAAAAAATTAAATTGTGGTCATGAACTAATAATTAGTATTTTCAATTTTCTAAGTAAGATAACTATATCAAGTGGGGTATCATATGAAAGGTCTTCACCTGTGCATTCTAAAACAGATTTTTATTTATTTTTATCCATCATATTTTTGAATTATCGTGCAAAATGTCGAAAAAATGCTACTGTAGTACGGAACCCTCATTGCGCGAGCCTGACTCGCACTTGGCCGGTTTTTAGTGTTTTACCTACACTTCAAGGAACTTTCCATTTATTCCAGAACGAACCAGAAGCGGCGGCCATGACAGTGCCGCGTCTGAGCAACGGACACGCGCATCAGATCACCTCTCAACTCACATGTCAGTATTCATTCTGAGTATACAATTCTCTAGCCTAGTGGTTAGGACGTCCGCCTTCTAATCGGAGGTCGGGGGTTCGATCCCGAGCACGCACCTCTAACTTTTCGGAGTTATGTGCGTTTTAATTAATTAAATATCACTTGCTTTAACGGTGAAGGAAAACATCGTGAGGAAACCTACATGTCTGAGAGTTCTCCATGATGTTCTCAAAGGTGTGTGAAGTCTACCAATCCGCACATGGCCAACGTGGTAGACTATGACCAAAACCCTTCTCACTCTGAGAGGAGACCCGTGCTCTGTAGTGAGCCGGTGATGGGTTGATCATGATGATGATGATACAATTCTGATCCGAGACATGGTCGCTATGGCCCTCATAAGAAAGCTCAGAGTCACTCAGCGGGCGATGGAGAGAGCTATGTGCGGAGTTTCTCTACGTGATCAATGAGTAAATGAGGAGATCCGTAGGAGAACTAGAGTAACCGACATAGCTCAACGGGTTGCGAAGCTGAAGTGGCAATGGGCAGGGCACATAGTCCGTACAACCGATAGACGTTGGGGTCCCAAGGTGCTGGAACCTATGTGATGTTTTGTCGGTCTCAATGATAGAGACAACGCTCTACGAAACCGCTATCTAAATATATAAAAAAATGGGGAGTCCATCCTATGCATTTGCGCAGAATATACATTGCGTTAATACGTAGTAGAATGGATTTCGGCTCTTATTTGTATGATAATTCGGCTAAAACACACCTGTTCAAGCTTGATAGAATTCAAAATCAAGCACTTAGAATTATAGGAGGATTCATTCGTAGTACACCTATACACGTTATGGAAAATGAAATGGGTATTCCTCCGTTGTTCATTAGAAGGAAATATCTAGCATATAAGTGTTGTATTAAGGTACAATCGTGGTGTAATAATGACATTGTAAATAGTTTAGACAAACTTAGTAATGTAGGTGAATCAAGATATTGGCTGAATAAAAAAAAACCTTTACTTGCTATCACATATGACGAGACTAAAACAGAGGCTATTAACTCTTCTAAAGTAATGGAGATGTTTACTTTAAATTCATGGATCAGTAATATAAAATATGATGATAATATTATAATTAATTTAAAATGTGTTAATAAGGGTAAGAGGTCGTACGAAATTAATAGATTAAAATATGAAGTTATTCAGGAAATCAATAATACTTACAGTGAGTTTTACAAGGTTTATACTGATGGATCAAAGAGTGAATCGGGTGCAGGTGCGGCTATATATGATCCGAATCGTAACAGTCACAAAATATTTAAAGTAAACAATGAGCATAATATATCGATATTAACTACCGAATTGATAGCAATTTTTGAAGCTCTTAAGTACATTTTAGCAATTGATGTGAAAAAAGCAGTTATATTGACAGATAGCAAAAGTGCATTGCAACATATTATTAGATGTACTAAAGGTTGCAATGGAATATCGATAGCATATTCTATCCTTGGTATCATACAAGATTGTAGAGACAAGGGGTTTTTTATAAAGTTTCAGTGGATTCCATCCCACATTGGACTGTCCGGTAACGAGGAGGCGGATCGATTGGCAAATTCGGCTCTTTTAAATGGAATAAATTATAACATAAAACCTCACTACACCGAAGTGTTTTCAAAATTCAAAACTATTTGTTTTAAAATTTGGAATGAATATTTTAATAAGAGATCACTCGATAAAGGGATATGGTATAGAACAATTCAATCCGAACCTCCTCGTATACCTTGGTTTGTAAATAGTAAAATTAATAGAAATAAGTTAGTTATAGCATTTAGACTTAGATCCGGACACATGCCATTAGGCAAGTTTAAACACTTAATGAGGAAAAGGGATTCTCCCAATTGCGAAGTATGTGGTAAGGTAGAAGATGTTTCGCACTTACTATTGGCATGTGTTCGTAATCATAATTTGAGAGAAGCACTAACGTGTGAACTAAATTTAAATTTTATGAGTATTGGTATTTTTAACTGTATTTTGAACAAGCCTTCGAGCATTTCGGCAATCAAAGTGTATAAATTTGTTAGTGATTCTCTCAAATTGATATAGTTTTAGGTTTAATTATGTAGTTTGATTTTAATTTAGTTTGTAACGATGGGGCTGGCATATAGATTATCTGTAAAAGCCCCTTACAAAATAATAGATTAAAAAAAAAAAAAAAAATATATAAAAGGAAAAGGTGACTGATTGACTGATCCATCAACGCACAGCTCAAACTACTGGACGGATCGGGCTGAAATTTGGCATGCAGATAGCTATTATGACGTACGCATCCGCTAAAAAAGGATTTTTGAAAATTCAACCCCTAAGGGAGTAAAATAGGGGGTTGAAATTTATGTAGTACTAGCTTATGCTTGCGACTTCTTCCGCGTGGACTACATAAATTTCAAACCTCTATTTCTTCCCCTTCGGGCTTGAATTTTCAAAAATCCTTTCTTAGCGGATGCCTACGTCATAATAGTTATCTGCATGCCAAATTTCAGCCCGATCTGTCCAGTAGTTTGAGCTGTGCGTTGATAGATCAGTCAGTCAGTCAGTCAGTCACCTTTTTCTACACTAATATTATAAAGAGGAAAACTTTGTTTGTTTGTTTGTTTGTTTGTTTGTTTGTTTGTTTGTTTGTTTGTACTGAATAGGCTCAAAAACTACTGGACCGATTTTAAAAATTCTTTCACCATTCGAAAGCTACATTATCCACGAGTAACATAGGCTATATTTTATTTTGGAAAAAAATAGGGTTCCGTAAGATATTTGGGTTTTTCGGACACAAGGTGTAAAAAATCAACCAGAAAAGTTACTTATTTTGCGTACGCTGCCTAAACTATAAAAGATAGAACCATAAAATGTTCTAATTAATTGTAGATCTTATAAATATCTACAAAAAAGTCCGCGACACACTATACCCATCTATGTCGAGTGAGGCACAGCAACCATTTTTTTATTTAAAAATCTTGAATTTTTTTTGGACTACATTTAAACGCGTTTATTTTACTCATGCTATTAATCCTTATCAAAATAAATGATTTCATCACTAAGAACAGTTTATGGAGATAATATTTGGTCTTTGAATGATTAAAATTGGACGTTTGGTTTTGAAGTTATGGCGAAATTAAAATATTACGATTTCTGCTGCACGGCCCGATGTCGTTAAGTTTGTTTGTAGGGGGTAATCTTTAGAACTACTGAACCGATTTTAAAAATTCTTTCACCAGTAGAAAGCTACATTATTCCTGAGTGACATAGGCTATACGGGATCTTTAAAAACCTAAATCTACGCGGGCGAAGCCGCGGGGATCAGCTAGTCATTTATATATTTAGATTTTGATTATGCACGCGGATGAAGTCGCGAGTATAAGCTAGTATCAATCTAAAGGTCGATGTAAATTGTTTTCTGCCGCGTACTGTAAATGTTTTTTTTTGTGTAGATCATGTGTCTTTTGTAAACACTTTTTTGTGTAGATCATGTGTCTTTTGTAAACACTTTTTTGTGTAGATCATGTGTCTTTTGTAAACACTTTTTTGTGTAGATCATGTGTCTTTTGTAAATACTTTTTTGTGTAGATCATGTGTCTTTTGTAAACACTTTTTTGTGTAGATCATGTGTCTTTTGTAAACACTTTTTTTGTGCAATTTTAGATCTAAAAGTTCTGGAGCAACTGCCGGGTGCTCTAGCGAGACTGGAGGCAGATGTCGCTGCTCTAAGGAAAGCTGTAGAAGGCGACAGGAGAATACTAGATGTAAGCACCTATAATAACCTACTTTTTACACAACTGTCCAAAAAACCGGCCAAGTGCGAGTCAGGCTCGCGCAACGAGGGCTCCGTACTACAGTCGTATTTTTTCGACATTTTGCACGATAATTCAAAAACTATGATGCATAAAAATAAATAAAAATCTGTTTTACAATGCGCAGGTGAAGACCTTTCATATGATACCCCACTTGATATAGTTATCTTACTTAGAAAATTGAAAATACTAATTATTAGTTCATGACCACAATTTTTTTTTTGTGGATTGTAACCACAAATTACAGACAGACAGACAACATAGTGATCCTATAAGGGTTCCGTTTTTCCTTTTGAGGTACGGAACCCTAAAAAATTAAAATGTGTTCATGAACAAATACATATTTTTATTTTCAACTTTCAAAGTAAGATAGTAGTAACTATATTAAGTGGGGTATCATATGAAAGGTCTTCACCTGTGCATTCTAAAACAGATTTTTACTTATTTTTATGCATCATAGTTTTTGAACTATCGTGCTAAATGTCGAAAAAATACGACTGTAGTACGGAACCATCAGTGTGCGAGCCTGACTCGCACTTGGCCGGTTTTATTATTTCAAAGTCAAAACGTTTATTCAAAGTAGGTAAAAAAATTACGCTTTTTGATAGTTATTGTACGATGGCCCTTCTTGTACGAGTTCAACCCCCACTTCCAACCAGTGGCGTGCACAGGGTTTGAAGCCAGGGTAGGCATTAGTTAGGGGAACCTGTTTACTAGCAGGTCATAATGTAAAATTTGCATTGAGCTATTACAACTGAGGTAAGCAGTGCATTTATGCCTCTATGACCTGCACGCCACTGCTTCCAACATCTGACTATCAAAAAAAAAGATTCCGACGAATTGAGAACCTCCTCCTTTTTTGAGGTCGGTTAAAAAGAGTAATTTATTACCTATCTCTACATAGTATAAAATAAAGTCGCTTCCCGCTGTCTGTATGTATGAACGCGTAGATCTTTTAAATTACGCAACAGATTTTAATGCGGTTTTCACCAATAGATAGAGTGATTCAAGGGGAAGGTTTATAGGTATAGTTTAATATTGGTTTTGTATTAATTTGTTGAAATATGACGATACTAGAGAATGCCCGCGACTTCCCGTGAGAACTCTTTGTTTTTCCGGGATAAAAAGTAGCCTATGTCCTTCCCCGGGATGCAAGCTATCTCTGTACCAAATTTCGTCAAAATCGGTTGAACGGTTGAGCCGTGAAAAGCTAGCAGACAGACAGACAAACACTTTCGCATTTATAATATTAGTATGGATTTTAGCAAAATGTCGGAAGAATCACTCCTCACTGACACCACATTAGTATAGTACATTGCACTCATGCGAAGCCGGGGCGGGTTGCTAGTCCATACTAAAATTATAAATGCGAAAGTGTGTCTGTCTGTCTGTTAGCTTTTCACGGCTCAACCGTGCAACCGATTTTGACGAAATTTGGTACAGAGATAGCTTGCATCCCGGGGAAGGACATATTATGGTACTTTTTATCCCGGAAAATTGAAGAGTTCCCACAGGATTTTTGAAAAGCTAAATCCACGCGGACGAAATCGCGGACATCATCTAGTCTAATCTAAAAATAGTAGCTATCATAATGTAGGTACACAGACAGACATGTTATTATCAGATAGTCCTGTATAAGTCCCGCAAATTGCTAATGCGCGTGGCCGCCATTTTAGTGACGTCAGCACTAGTCGATTTCGGACCAATCAGTCGCGAGCAAGCGCTCGCAAACGCACACGTTTACTGTACCTTACGTACACCGATACGACTTGCACACAAGCATGAGCCACTTTTTATTCAGGAAAAACAAAGAGTTCCCACGGGAAAGAGGCTGCATTCAAAGCGCAAAAGAAATGTTTAAGGGCAATATTTAGATTAAAAATGACGGACAGTTGTAAACCCTATTTTAAGAAATATAATATTTTGACCATGCCATGTATATATATTTGAGACTATCATTTTTATTAAACAAAACTTGAATTTATATGAAAACTTCAATAGTAAAAGGCATGTGCTTAAACTGCGGCACCCTCCTAGTAGAACCGCTCATTTCTCCAAAAGTTTTTTTGCCACTCTTGTATAATCACTTGCCCAAATATATAATTGAGACGCGAGAACTTCCTTTATTTAAGATAAAATTGAAAAAAACTATTGTTAGAAAAGACATATTACTCGATTAATGATTACCTTGTAGAGAAATTTTAGTTTTATTTTAATTTTTGACATTTGTAACATTATCATTTAAATTTGTATTTTTTTGTGACTTAGTATTTAATTTGACTAATTTTATCAAAACTATGTACACGTTGTTCGGTATATCATAAGTCATAACATATTGCATGCTAATAGGCAGAATTTGGCTGTACCTTTTTGTTTTGTAATATCTGCACTGTTTACCCATATTCGCAATAAAGAAATTTGAATTTGAATTTGATTTTTAAAACTAAATCCACGCGGACGAAGTCGCGGGCATTCTCTAGTTTTCAATAAATCATTTTTGACTTTTGACTTGACCGGTTTTCTCTTTGCTACAGCAAGTCTCTCGCGGGTGGCGGTGGCCATGGCAGGAGCTCAGCCCACCCACCATGCTTTTAATGGTGGTGTGGCCTTTCATAGCATTCCGGATCGCGTCGCGACTACAACGCAGGAACACTTAGCCGGTAAGATTTTTTTTTTTTAAAGAATATTAGCCATATTTTGACGACCTCCCTGGCGCAGTGGTATGCGCTGTGGTCTTAATAGTGGGAGGTCCCTGGTTCGATTCCTGGCAGGGGTTTGGAATTTTATAATTTCTAAATTTCTGGTCTGGTCTGGTGGGAGGCTTCGGCCGTGGCTAGTTACCACCCTACCGGCAAAGCCGTGCCGCCAAGCGATTTAGCGTTCCGGTACGATGCCGTGTAGAAACCGAAGGGGTATGGGTTTAATAAAAACTGCCATACCCCTTCCAGGTTAGCCCGCTATCATCTTAGACTGCATCATCACTTACCACCAGGTGAGATTGCAGTCAAGGGCTGACTTGTATCTGAATAAATAAAAAAAAAAAAAATATTAAATGACTAATATTCCCCTTTCCTCTCCAACTAAGCGTCAGGCTTGTGCTAGGAGTAGGTACGACAATAGTGCAACGGGCGGGGTTTGAACTGTCGACCTTTCGGTTTTCAGTCCACTCCTTTACCCGTTGAGCTATTGAGGCTCATGATGTTATAGTTCTTGCATTTCACGAGGACGAGTGTCTTCTTGTCTAAAATTCCTTGTCGCACACCGACTGGCAGGGTCGCCATGTGGTAATGGAGGCCCAAATAAGAAAAGACTTTTTTTTTTTAAATTCAGATACAAGTTAGCCCTTGACTGCAATCTCACCTGATGGTAAGTGATGATAGCGGGCTAACCTGGAAGGGGTATGGTAGTTTTTATTAAACCCTTTTCATATGATAGACTGTTGATTTGGTGCGTGCTTTAATAATACTGGTACTGATTCTGAGCACAACATAATTTTAGAGTATTCCTGTCCTCTTCTTACTAATGTATTATGAAAAGGACAGACGCAGTTCGACAGTTTTAAATTTATTTTTTAGATAGTAAAACTAGTGATTTTAGCGCACAGTCGCGAGCCTACTGTTTAAATTTGTAGCGTGCACTAAAATTTTGACGTGGACACTGACAGTTGGCCTTGTCCACAAGTTCAAAGTCGCTCAGCGGACTATGTTGGGTATCTCTCTGAGGGACAAAATCCGTAACCAGGAAATCCGTAGAAGAACCAGAGTGACCGACATAGCCCAACGAATTAGCCAGCTGAAGTGGCAGTGGGCAGGCCACGTCTGCCGCAGAACCGATGGCCTCTGGGACAGACGTGTTCTGGAGTGGAGACCGCGTATCGGCAAGCGCATTGTGGGACGACCTCCAACCCGCTGGACTGACGACCTTAAGAAGGTAGCGGGAAGTGGGTGGATGAGGAAGGCGGATGATCGTGTGTGGTGGCGTGCTCTTGGGAAGGCCTATGTCCAGCAGTGGACGCAAATAGGCTGAATGATTGATTGACTAAAATTTAGTCTTTACATGTAAAATTCATGTTCTGCCCCTTTTTAGCATTGTTAAAAAGAAATGGATGCAGATACTCTAAATTTAGTTTAGAGAAAGACAACGGAATCGGTGCCACTGGCCCCGATTCTCTAGTCTCTCTCTAAACTAAATTTAGAGTATCTGCGTCCTTTTCTTTTTACTAATGCTAAAAAAGGAACGGAACCTGACTTTCACATTTAAAGACTCTAAATTTTAGTGCACAATACAAATTTAAACAGTAGGTTCGCGACTGCGCGCTAAAATCACGGGTTTTACCATCTAAAAATTAAATTTAGAACTGTCAAACTGTGTCTGTCCTTTTCATATAACATTAGTAAGAAGAGCATGCGAATACTCTAAAATTAGGTTGTGCTCAGAATCAGTGCCACAGTCCGCTTATTCTAAGGTGCATTACATTATAAGGTGCTTCAAGTGCCGTGGGCTACACACTACATCCTCAGTGCTTGAAGACCAAAGTCTTGGAACAGTGCGTGTTGCCAGTGATGACATATGGATCCGAGACATGGTCGCTAACTATGGGCCTCATAAGAAAGCTCAGAGTCACTCAGCGGGCGATGGAGAGAGCTATGTGCGGAGTTTCTCTACGGGATCAATGAGGAAATGAGATCCGTAGGAGAACTAGAGTAACCGACATAGCTTTACGGGTTGCCAAGCTGAAGTGGCAATGGGCCGGGCACATAGTTCGTACAACCGATAGACGTTGGGGTCCCAAGGTGCTGGGTCACTAAAATGGCGGTCACGCGCATTAGCAATTTGCGGGACTTGTACAGTTCTCCGCAATCGACCAGCTGATAATAACATGTCTTGTCTGTGTACCTACATTATAATAGCTACTATTTTTAGACTAGACTAGGTGATGCCCGCGACTTCGTCCGCGCTTCAATTTTCCGGGATAAAAAATAGCCTATGTCCTTCCCCGGGATGTAAGCTATCTCTCTACTAAATTTCATCAAAATCGGTTGAATGGTTGAGCCGTGAAAAGCTAGCAGACAGACAGACAGACACACTTTCGCATTTATAATATTAGTATGGATTAGATTAGATTTATTTATTTGCTTTCATGTACATTAATTATTCATAGTTAATTTTCTTGTATGCTAGTTAACTCATTTGTCTACCATTCGAATATTTATAACTATTTAGTTACCTAAACCACTTTGTATATTCTATAATAATTGTCTATTTCTTTTTTCTGTGTTTTATTAATTGTATCTTATCAGTTAGTTAGTGCATATATTTCTTTAAGCATTGTTGTGTACACATATTAAGGGTTACCGCTTAGATCTTAATCTATTTTTTTTTATTTGGACCAATTTATAGCTGAAACCTGTTTTGTGTGCCTTTATAATAAAATAAAATAAAATTGATTTTGATTTTTTCAGGTACTACGAAGCTCGCAGCGTAATATGATCTAGGTCTTAAGTGTATATTGGTGTTGACATTTTACAGTTTTTTATACTTATGGGGATGTGACGTCATAGTTATCTTTATTTGTTGTACCAACATTATAGTCATACAATTTATTATGTTAATGGTTTCTGAGCTCAGATGGCTTAAAAACGGTGCTGCCGACATATATATCCATACTAATATTATTAATGCGAAAGTGGGTCTGTCTGTCTGTCTGCTAGCCTCTCACGGCCCAGTCATTCAACCAATTTTGACGAAATTTGGTACAGATATAGCTTGCATCCCGGGAAAGGACATAGGCTACTTTTTATCCCAGAAAATCAAAGAGTTCCCACGGGATTTTTAAAAACCTAAATCCACGCGGACGAAGTCGCGGGCATCATCTAGTGTATAATAATTTAGTTTCGGTATTAGATTTTATACAAATTCTTATATGTAAATAAAAAAAGTTTAAATATTCATATCCGAAGCATGGAGAAATAAATTTGATACCTAGTTTTTTTAAAACTACAATCGCAATTGGCTGAAGTATTCTTGCTGCAAATGCATTTGAGCCAATAGTGAGAGAGTGGTTCTGATTCTGAGCACAACCTAATTTTAGAGTATTCGCATACTCTTCTTACTAATGTAATATGAAAAGGACAGACGCAGTTTGACAGTTTTAAATTTAATTTTTAGATAGTAAAACCCGTGATTTTAGCGCACAGTCGCGAGCCTACTGTTTAAATTTGTAGCGTTCACTAAAATTTAGAGTCTTAAAACTAAATTTAGAGTATCTGCATCCTTTTCTTTTTAACAATGCTAAAAAGGGACAGAATATGAACATTTAAAGACTCTAAATTTAGTACACGGTACAAATTTAAACAGTAGGCTCGCGACTGCGCGCTAAAATCACGGGTTTTACCATCTAAAAATTAAATTTAAAACCGTCAACCGTCGTCTGTCCTTTTCATATTACATTAGTAAGAAGAGTATGCGAATACTCTAAAATTAGGTTGTGCTCAGAATCAGTACCAATATTTATCAAATTCAAAAGTAGGAAAATACCCAATTGTTGTTACCTTATATTATTTTTTATACAATTAAGTCATCTCTCATCACCTTAGTTACCTTAATTAAGGCAAAGTCAATAACTTTGTCTTAAAGTAGTTTGGTGGTTTTGAGGGAACCAATAAACCGAAAAACACACAGATATATCAAGTAAAATATGGTTTTCAATGTGTCAACATGAGTTGATATTAGTTTTTATTATTATGTGATACTTAGTTTTAGTAAATAAATACAGCGTTATTTTGAGAGCGGATAGTACCTGAAGTCGAAAAACTTAAATACTAAAAAATATTTTCAAAATTTGTCAACAATTCTGATTCAGCAAAGAGCGACTGATTTTTAACCGACTTCAAAAAAGGTTCTCAATTCGTCGGAATCTTTTTTTTTTAATAATCTACAGAAGCTATTACAATTCATAAAAATAATTTATAAACGTATTCTCAATTACTTCAGTTCTATTTCTCTATAAATAAATCTAGTCAGGGAAGAGGATGAGGTTATCTCAAAAGGTTTTTGAGTTGAAACAGTTTTATTTCATTGAAAACATCCCAGTTAGAGCCTGACTTGGAAAATTTTAAATCTAATTATTCTGCTTAGTTTATTTTATCGGTTTGAACCTGTTTACTGGAAAAATATGTAATTGCATCAGTTTTTTTAAGAAAGATTTCTTGGAGATTTCCAATGCCTGACCTCTAAAAAATTTTGACTAAATGCAGTTTTTATTTACTTTAAAATCGACGCTATGGTTTCTTAGACTTATCTCTAAACTTAGTTAAAATTTTTGCGTCACTGATCGTTCTCAAAACAACTGTATTACCTATTAGTTATTTTTGTTTATTTGGATGGCATTTTCATTTTAATATCTAAGGTTTCGGTTTAATTATACAATTCGTGTATTTAAATAATATTTGTAAATAATGAATTAATATTCGTTAGTTTACTGCAAGAACTCATTAATATCAAAAAAAATATCAAGTATAATTTGCCACAACAATTTTTTTAAATTCAGATACAAGTTAGCCCTTGACTGCAATCGAAATCTTATCTGGTGGTAAGTGATGATGCAGTCTAAGATGAAAGCGGGCTAACCAGGAAGGGGTATGCCAGTTTTTTTTATTAAACCCATATCCCTTTGGTTCTGGTTTGGTTGGAACTTAGTTTTATATGAATAGAACTCAGTTCATGTAAGTACCTACTTGATGTTTTTAGGGTTCCGTACCTCAAAAGGAAAAATGGAACCCTTATAAGATCACTTTGTTGTCTGTCGGTCTGTCAAGAAACCTACAGGGTACTTTCGTTGACCTAGAATCATGAAATTTGGCAGGTAGGTAGGTATTATAGCAGACATTCGGGGAAAAATCTGAAAACTGAATGTGAAAAAAATTAAATTGTGGTCATGAACTAATAATTAGTATTTTCAATTTTCGAAGTAAGATAACTATATCAAGTGGGGTATCATATGAAAGGTCTTCAGCTGTGCATTCTAAAACAGATTTTTATTTATTTTTAGGCATAATAGTTTTAGATTTATCGTGCAAAATGTCGATAAAATACGATTGTAGTACGGAACCCTCAGTGCGCGAGTCTGACTCGCACTTGGCTGGTTTTTTTTTTAATTAATGAGTTCTTGCAATATGTCGACGTAATAAAAAAAGGCTATAATGTGTCTCACGTTTGTTTGTTTTATTGTAAAATGAATAAAAATATCACAAGATTTGTTATTGTATTGAAATAAAATGGGGGTTTTTTTTGAAGATTTGTGTTTTCTTCATACTTCCCATCTTTTTTGACAGAAACTATATTCTCTATGCAACAAGCGGCAATAGCATAGTTGTTAAGGATAAGAAGTCCGTCGTTCGATCCCGACAACGCTCTTAACTTTTCGAAGCTACGTTAATAATTCGAATTTAAATTTTATCAAAATCAATTTATAGTAACTTTTTAAACTCAAACTCAAATTATTTATTCAGAATAGGTAAAATTTTAAGCTTCCTGATTGTCATAATTTTTATTTGTAAGATAATATACCTAGTGGTGATAATTAATACGTACTTAAAACTAAGCTACGAGGGTTCCAAACGCGCCCAGGTCTGAGTCTTGAGCCCACAACAAACTCCCAACTCCTTTAAGATTTAATTTTAGAGAGTTAATTCGAATTTAAGTTTTATCAAAAAAAAATCTGTTGTATTTTAACAGTATTAAATATGTAATACTAAAGAACTTCAAGCTAAATGAAAATTAAAATAAAACAACATTAAATTAAAACTAAAATAATTTAAATTAAATCTAAAAACCTTATAGAGACCACCGCAGCGAGGCATTGTACCCAAGATGCTGGCAGCATTACCCCTTCGGATGGCCAAACTAATTCTTTGACCAAGGTAGCTATCAAAATCTATATATATAAAAGGAGAAGGTGACTGACTGACTGATCTATCAACGCACAGCTCAAACTACTGGACGGATCGGGCTGAAATTTGGCATGCAGATAGCTATTATGACGTAGGCATCCGCTAAGAAAGGATTTTTGAAAATTCAACTCCAAGGGGATTAAATAGGGGTTTGAAATTTTGTAGGCCACGCGGACGAAGTCGCGAGCATAAGCTTGTCAATTTATATTTATAGAGGATATTTAAAAAACTGAAATAAAACAATGTATCTGGATCCTAATCCTTTTTAATTATTATGTTATTCATAGTATTATTTACAAATTAGTACTCTAATACTATATTATTATTAAATAAATTAATTTTCAGTCTCTTACTAACAGTAGGCATGTAAATGTTTTCTTGTAGCATCTTGTAGCCCGCGACTTCGTCCGCGCGAATTTAGGTTTCCCAAGCATATATCACAGGATTATCCCCCAAAGTCACGGTAACATCAAAATGGTCCAATGCAAATGCTCTCTGCGTCACTGCTAAGGGTTGTAACCCCTACCATCATAGTAATCATCGGATAGTAATGCAGAGAGAGCTAATTTTCTCTTAGAATGGTCATTGCTTTGGGTGGTGATACCTTCCATTAATCTATGGTATCAAAATGGAAGGTGTCTTCCTTGGATAATAATGTGGAGGGGCAATAAGACGTACACTCCGGGCGACGTATTCTTTATTATTAAAGGTTTAGACTTCCCATTATCTATTCAGCCTATATGGCAATGGACTGTATGACATCCTGCATGTCATAGACATAAATGACACCCCGCATGTCATAGACTATAATATGACATCCCGCATTCCAATCTGTAATATGACATCCCGCATCTCATCAGCTGGTCGAGCCGACAGCCTACTCAGGCCGCCTGGCTCTCTCGCGCCGTTATATATCGAACCTCTCAAACGCCAGAGCGCGGCCCTCCTCTTCATACTCCTCCAGAGTCATACAGAACGAATAGAAATCTCACGAACACGGAACACGGAACGGATCACGGAACAACATCCCACCCCCCTCCTAAGCATATGTCACGGGATTATCCCCCAAAGTCACGGTAACATCAAAATGGTCCAACGCAAACGCTCTTACCTCATTGAAAACTCTATCACGGAATCCTTTAAACAGCGTATTACCACCATACAAAACTATATTATCGAGCAATGCTTCCATATTTTCTTCGGGACACGCTTCTATTCATTATGGCTTCTGGAATACCCATTTGTGGAATTCCAACGTCAGATGGATGGTGTTTTAGTTCAATTAGTCAAATCGGCCATGTTGGATTGTCATGGCGTCATATTATAGTCTATGACATATTGCATGTCATAGACTAATATGAAATCCCGCATGTCAGAGACTATATGACATGGACTATGACATCCCGTCAGTCATAGACATATGACACCCCACATGTCATAGACCATATGACATCCCACATTCCAATCTGTAATATGACATCCCGTATCTCACAACTATATGTCATGATGACAGCTGGTCGAGCCGACAGCCTACTCAGGCCGCCTGGCTCGCTCGCGCCGTTATATATCGAACCTCTCAAACGCCAGAGCGCGGCCCTCCTCTTCGTACTCCTCCCGCGTCATACAGAACGAATAGAAATCCGGATCACGGAACAACATCTTGCCCCCCTCCCAAGCATATGTCACGGGATTATCCCCCAAAGTCACGGTAACATCAAAATGGTCCAACGCAAACGCTCTAACCTCATTGAACACTCTATCACGGAAACCTTTGAACAACGTATTACCACCATACAAAACTATATTATCGAGCAATCCTTCCATATTTTCTTCGGGACACGCTTCTATACTATTCATTATGGCTTCTGGAATACCCATTTGTGGAATTCCAACGTCAGATGGTCGGAATAGGAGTTCTGGTATGGTGAATCTTTCGTTGTTGAGGCGTAGAGTCTGCTGCTCCAAGTCCTCGTCGGGCTTGACAATGTCACGGAGGTAGCCTCGTCTGAGGGTTGTGTAGTCTGGTAGGACGTAGTCTTTTACTATTGTGTTGGTTGGTCCTAAAAAATGTATATGAAGTGTTTAGATGGCCACATGTCGTCATAATATGATAGTAAAAAATATTTCATCATCATCATGAGCAGTGTTTATTCTTTATTTATTTGCATTCATGTCTTACATCATAACATATATAATATTACAATATTACAACATGAAGCCCCGTCAGGGCATTGCCAAATATAACATTTGTACATTATATTATATAAATCATAATATTACGTCATTCTAAACTTCGATACATAGTTATTTTAAGTTACAATTTCAGTTCAAGATTGGAAAGTATAGCATACAATAATTATTTATACTATGTAATATTTCAAAACTTATTATGTGTTAACAATTACAAAATTTCAAGTAAGTAGGTATTTAAAATGTCACATATTACTGTTAGAGAAGCTTTAAAATTGTAATTAGTAGGTCTTGTCATTCATAATAAAATTATTTATTGATCGCACTAATTAATTAAGCAACCCATCGCCAGCTTACTACAGAGCACGGGTCTCCTCTCCGAGTGAGAAGGGGTTTGGACATAGTCTACCACGCTGCCCAAGTGTGCTGTGTGTTGAACAGTACTTTACTGTCATTACAATCTAGCCTATGAGAAAGGCTCATGAGTCATTATATTAACCTAAACTTATAAACGTACTTATACCTACGAATCGGTCCATTGACTTATCTTAGTATTTTTTTTTTGAAAACATGAAACTCTCCCTAGTTTCTCCATAACTCTCAGGCATGCAGGTTTTTTCTATGAGAGCTCTCCATAATGTTCTCAAAGGTGTGTTAAATCTGCACTTGGCTATAGCATGGTAGACTATGGCCAAAACCCTTCTCACTGTGAGAGGACACCTGTGCTCTGTAGTGAGCCAACGATGTATGTATGTATATACTTTATTGAAACACAAAAACACAAATGACAGGTTACAAAAAGAAATCTTAAAAAGTAGGTACAAAAAGGCGGTCTTATCGCTAAATAGCGATCTCTTCCAGACAACCTTAACGCTAGGGAGAAAACAAACAAATGGACAATGGGAGGTGGTGTATAATAAACCTAAATACCAATAGCTAAATGGGTTGACGATGGGTTGATCATGATGATTACCTTTCTGCCTAGCAACCTCCATGTCTGCCATGAAGTCCTGTGACACGAAACAGGAGTCCTCCTTCACCTGGTTGATTACATAACTCTCTTCCATCACATTCAGTTGTCGATACGACAGAATCTCTTTCAAGTGATTGGTTAACACTTTCCCTCCTACGTCTATACGGCGAATGCCTTTTTTATACTTCTTGCCTTAAAAAAGATTTTGAAATGAATTAATTTTTGAAATAAAAATAGTGAACCAAAATACTTTTCATAAACATTTTTAACTTACCTTTGATATAAGGAACAATATAAGTAAAACTGTACCCGGAATCAACAACTACAGTGCAATCATTTCTATGTGTCTTTCTATAGTGGTACTCCGCTAAATCCGTAGCATTCACACGTAATAGCGTCTGGCATTCATACTCTTCAAAGAAAATTTCAGTCATAGCCTCTTGAATAGACGAAAAGTTGAAAATAGGTTCAGTTACAATTAAAGGAGTTTCACTAAAGTTAACCGGGCAGCATTCCTTGCTAAATATGAAGTCCCATATTGTTTTTTGAGTATCCCAATTGGTTAGGAAACCCTTTTGGAAAGGCAGGATGTAGAAAAGGCCTGATGCGTCTCTGCACTCGTCGATTTGAGATCCGATGAATGGACGACGTCTTTCGGACTTCGCCTTCATTATACAGTTGGGTACGATCTTCGGTTCGCCGTTAGAGAAGCCTGCTTTAGCTGTGTAAGCCCCATTGTCCAGAATGTAGCAAGATGTTTCGCTCATTTTTGTTGAGGTTACCGGTAGAATTTTTTTTAAACGAATTATTGTTATTCATAGGTTTCACATCATTTTCATTTTCTTTATTTATTCATTGATTTGATCACGAAGAAAAATAGGAAAAACATTTTATTTTCAACAACAGCACCATAGACAAAAAGAGAAATGTTTAAATCACAGAGTACATTGAATATAGGGGTAAATTGACAATCACCACAGATGACAGACCGCAGACGACTCCATAAAAATCTTATCTCTGACTTAGAGCACAGGATTAGAGATGGACATTTTTTATCGTAATAGTATTTACCGATTTTTTGAAATTGCGTAATTTATGCAAGGAGAAAATATTAACTGTAAACTGCAATAAAATCAATGAATATTATCTCCTTTCAGATACAGCTAAATTTTATTTTTATGATTTATAAAAAATTCTAAGTGATAATAGTTACTTATAGTAGGTACGTGACAGGTCGAGACGGCAATCGAGGAGGGAATGCTCCGCATACCCTCACAGCCCCCGCGCTATCCCGGTGCGGGCGACGTACGGGTGCGCGGGGCGTCCCTCCGCCTCATACCCCGACTGGCACCTCGACCATCTGGCATGTCGTAGACTATACATTATTAATATTCACCATCCATCTTCCATCTTAGACTGCATCATTCTTTACTTACCACCGTGAGATTGCAGTCAAGGGCTAACTTGTATCTGATAAAAAAAATATGATTTATGTATCATTACTACTATGCTTAGAACTTGCCTAAAGGTTTTTTTTTAGTTCCATGAAGTTGCAATGAAATAAATAACAATTTTTTGATTACATTAATTTATTGTTTTATTTTACACTTTGCTAGCTTAAACCTAAAACAGCGCAATTAATGAAGAATTACCTGGAAAAATAAAGAAAAACAATGTTAATACATAGGTATTTAATAACAAAACCAAATTTCTTTATAGTTAACTTGCAGGACAAAGGCTGAATTAGCTTATAGTCGACGCATTTTAAACTGAGTCGTCGAGTTATCTGTGTTTCGCTCGCACTTACCTACGACCTGTAAGTGCGAGCGAAATAGACAGATAGCTCGACGACTCAGTTTAAAATGCGTTGACTGTAGCCGGTAACCCTACCCAGTGTACAGTACGCGGCAGAAAGTAATGTACATCGGCCTTTAGAATGACATTTCGGTTTTGTAGAGCGTTGTCTCTGTCACTCATACCTATGTGACGGTTTGTCAGTCTCAACGACAGGGACAACGCTCTACAAATCTGCTATCTCCTTCTAAAGGTCGATGTACATTACTTTCTGCCGCGTCCTATACCTGTATGCTGCTGGTCGCTTTCAGAATTCAGATGCGTCCAGGAGAAGAGCAGTATTCTGGCCGATGTACCCCAGTATAAGTCCCGCAAATTGCTAATGCACGTGGCCGCCATTTTAGTGACATCAGCACTAGACTGAAGTTTCGAGCTGATGGTATTTTACTTAAATATACGTCAAATGACGTCATGACGTCATTTCTATCAACCTATTTTTTGTCCCTTATCGTGTAACCGATTTTTTCAAGGAATACAACTTTAGTTGCAAAACAAACTTTGAGAATTCGTGGCGTCATTGTATTTCTCACTAGTTATTTACTTGTTATCACATAAAAAACGTTTAATACAAATATTGACTAGGTACTAAACAATGGGAAATGTTGTGTTATTCATCTGTACTACATCATTATTACGTCGTATTATTTTTCATCTTTAGTGGTTGTAGAATTCAGCGGCATATATGAAAATTTTCTCAAACATTGCCTGGAAACCTCCTCCTTGCAGTGGCAGTATAACTGTCATGGACATGTCAAGACTTACTTCTTGAGAAGCTGGTGGCGTGTGATCAGGAATGGTGCAGCGAGTCCGGAGCCAACGTAGACCATGAACAGAGCTGTCAGCTTGTAGCGGTTGGTCATGTCAAAGGGAAGGTTCTGGAATTACATTTATTAAACAGCGTGTTTGATATATCATACATTTTTGACAACCTCACTGGCACAGTGCTCAGCGCTGTGGACTTATAAGCACTAGGTCCCAGGGGTCATTTCCTGGTAAGAACAATTTGGAAATTTATAATTTCTAGATTGTCTCTGGTCTAGACCTGGGGAGCAGTGCAAACAAAGTTTTTACAAGTTTATTTTTGCAATCAGCTGTTTGCAGGGTTTGTCACATTGGAGTTTTAAACAAATTCTTTAAGCCCTCATATCTCCTATGTGTATCATAACTACTACGAACTATGAAGTTAAATATAATAAATATAAATATAATTGTTTAATAATTTATCAATATTGGAATGCATGAAAATAAATGAATAGATGAAGTTCATTTTTTTTTGCTTCATTTACACATTTGGTCCTAGCCTCCGCTGAGCATTTTACATTTTTCATTGTCTTTATGAGGAGGCCTATGTGTCTACAGGATACTGATTTGTGCCGGACAGATGTGGACCGGATACTATTTAGTAAGTTTGTTTGTAAATTGTAAATCAGTAAGTAATAATGGCTTTGTATAATGATAATATTATGCCATAGATAAGAATGCAATAAGCATAATCCTTATTATAAAGAATGATATTTTAGACAGATTTCTACTTGGGATGGTTATGCACAAATCATCAAAGGCACAAAATTACTATAATACTAAATAATCTTGGTTTTTCTATGAATTTAAGTAGTTTTTTTTAGTTAGTCTGTACGTATTAGTTGTGGTAGCAAGAATTAACCTGCACGAATATTTAGTACCTGCCTAAAATTATCACGTTACAAAAATAATACAGGGACAATTTCCTTAATAAAATAAGGACAGTACATAATTAAATTTAATTGGCCTTATAATTATTAGAATTTGGACTAAAAAAGTCGCGATTATGTAATGTTTATATTTGAATTTCGAACTCACCTCTCCGGGAACTCCGCCATGGGAGTGATTCCTCACGAAGTTGGTCATCACATTTCTGCCGAGTTTGTTCGAAGCGCGAGCTAAAGGACTCAGCATTTTTAAAATTTGATAAAGACTTACAACGAAAATGTGATAAACTTCGATTTTTCTTCGCAAAAAATCGCCCTGTCTTGACTTTTTTTTTTTTTAAATAAAAGCTTCCAAATGCGTTCCAATTTAAGGGTTCAGTTTCTAAAATGGTAGTTTTTTGAACGCATCCAAATTTTAAAATAAAATAAAACTACCAAAATTAAATTGAAATGATTTTATTCGTACAAATTACGTACAACAAACTACGATTTATTAATTAATTAATTAAATAACTTAATCGTTCACCACATCACCTAAATAGATTCACGTAGAACTAACCCTGAAACAAATTCATAAAATCTTTTTAAATAAGTAGTTATATTTGTTAACATTTTATTTTTTATTTTTCGTAATATTACTGTAGGTATAGTTATATATTTTATAATTTGACTACATAATATTCTTAAAAAAAACTTTATTTTTACAATTCTATTTCTTTTAAATTTATCACCCCGGATGAATAATCCTTCGTCAACATTCGCCATGATGGATATGTCATGACGTCATATTTGGTCATTTTAAGCTTTCCTTATCTATAGGTAAGTACCTACTATTATTATAAAGAAATCATATAACTAATAGCATTATAAAGAAGTGAAGTTTGTAAGTTTGTTTGTAGAATGTAATCTCTGACACAACTGAATCGATTTTGATAATTCTTTCACCAGTAGGAAGAGAGATAGAGAAGAGATTCCTATTATTTCTATTACTATAATACTAACGCCGATGGCTAGAGATGATGGAAGAAAATAGGCAATGTCAAAAAAATCAGAACCACTTGTCATTTTATCTTTGCCTCGTGTAAAAAAAAAAGACAAAACAATGTATAAATGCAATAAGATATGCACTTTATATTGACACATTCCATCGTTGTTATGTGCGACTGTGGTACGACTCAACCGCATTAAAACTACTTTGTCATATTTGTATTTTGATCTTTATTAACTAGCTAGTTAAGTGCATAATCGCATACACACATTGGATGTGCGGTACAAATTATTGATGTTGAATATTGAGCCTTAAAATGTGCCACTTATGGTTTATGTTTGCATGACAGTAAGTAAGGTTCTTCAACATGTAAGCAAAGAACAATGGAGTGTTTATTGTCGCGGACATAGGTATAAGTCCCGCAAATTGCTAATGCGCGTCGGCGCCATTTTAGTGACGTCAGCACTAGACTGAAGTTTCGAGCTGATGGTATATTTTTCATCGATATAGAAAGTAACAATTCTTATACAAAGTAATTATAGTACCTAGGTACTTATAAGAAGTACCTACTTAAAATTTCTTTGATATTTTTATTTCGGCTGACGTCAAAACGACGTCATTTCGATGTTAATGAGACACGGTTCCAGCGCAATAGCAATTTGCGGGACTTATAGTATAACCTGTCCTCGTTTTTGCCAGCGTTCTGGTTATATGCTTACCTAATTACTTCTTCTTCATTTGGTATACCAGGATGACGAAGGGTGCACCCAGTCCCGATGCGGTGTACCACAAATAGTTCCACGTCAGCCAATAGCGGTTCTTCATGCTGAACGGAAGGTTCTGGAATGGTTTCCATTGAAAATGTTAATACCTGAGTCAGAGTGAACTGGGCTTGATCCTGAATCGACGCTCTGCCAAATATCAGTACCCTTATTATAAATGCGAAAGTGTGTTTGTTTGTTGGTTTGTCCTTCAATCACGTCGCAATGGTGCAACGGATTGACGTGATTTTTTGCATGGGTATAGATAAAGACTTGGAGAGTGACATAGGCTACTTTTTATCCTTGAAAGTCATAAGGTTCTCGCGAGACTTTTAAAAACTAAATCCACGCGTACGAAGTCGCGGTTAGTTAGACTATATGGGATGGATAACATGAAATCATTGATATACTTAGAACGTGAAATCAAAGAAACCTAGACGTTTCATAGCCTACCTAGAGTCAAATGTTAATTGACAAATAGTTACATAACAAGTAAACTTTTTGACGACCTCCCTAGCACAGTGGTAAGCGCCGTTGTCTTATTAGTGGGAGGTCCCGGGTTCGATTCCCGGCAGGGGTTTGGAATTTTATAATTTCTCTGGTCTGGGCTGGTGCGAGGCTTTAGCCGTGGCTAGTCACCACCCTACTGGCAAAGCTGTGCCGGCAAGCGATTTAGCGTTCCGATACGATGCCGTGAAAAAACCGAAGGGATTTAATAAAAACTGCATACCCTTTCCAGGTTAGCCCGCTTCCATCTTAGACTACATTATCACGAAACTTACCATCAGATGTGATACCAATAAAAAATAACAACTCCGTAACTTGAATTCCGATTATGCTCATATGCTGCTATCAGCGACAAAATGGCGAAAATCAAGTTGCTTCAAAAACAGGTCGAACAATCTTAAGTTCTATTAAAATAGTGCAATAATAAAATTCACTATTTTTTTTTGTTCTATTAAAATATGAGGATAACGGAAATGATGAAATAAGAGGATAACAGACAAATTGGGCTAGGAATATTTCCTTGTTTTTGAATAGTAACAAATAATAATAACAGTAAAATAATCGTTTTTACGTAATTACCTATATTATATAACTAGTTTAATATTGTTTTGTGTTAATTGGTTGAAATATGACGATAATAATTGTTCAAGATGTAGGAAAAAATCAAGTCGACTGAGTAAGTAATTTCATCAAAAAAATACTGTTTTATTATTTTGAAATATAATAAAATACCTAACCACACTGACACCACAATATCTCTATTACACCCGTGCGAAGCCGGGGCCGGTCGCTAGTGTTAAACTTAACTTATTACGTAATACAAAGTTACCCTACCTCGCCAGGCACCCCTCCATGAGATCCGTTCCTTATGAAAGTCTTCATCACATTTCTTCCCAGAACATTAGCTCTGGCCAAAGTTCCATGCATTTTCAATATTTAGACCTAAAATTCGTGTTTTTATTCCCAAAGCACACTTTCAAATGGGCAGGTAAGTACATGGGAGATTAGATAAGGATTTATCGGCGATTGAATGTCGATGCGTAGGTACGTCTGACCGTTTTGGTAAATAAAGTGTGAATACTACGTGACTATTAGCGACTGTCTTGCACTAATAGTAGTTCGCCCCAAACTAACCTCGCGTCTTGCTATAAGGACAGAACAGAATCTATATCTGGAAAATGCAACCTATACATAATATAGCATTTCATAAATGCTTAAATGATAAGCAAGCTTGGGAATGAGTTGCTTAACGGCTTTGTGAAAGTTTTAATAAGGTTTAAGTGATTTTGTAGTGGTGATAATAAAAAGAATACCCGCCTTTGTTGTGGGCTCTTCTCAGACCTGGGCGCGTTTGAAACCCTCGTAGCTTTAGTTTTAAGTTTTCGTAATAATCAGTACCTACCTAAGTATATCTTATAAATAATAAAAAATACTTGTATAGAAATAGGAACATGTTTGTAATGTATGTCTGTATCAATTACACAATCCAACATTGTAAATTTAGATTTTCAGTAATAAAGGCTTTATTATTAATAGTAATTATTACTTTATTAAGTTGCAAAAGTGTGTCTATCTGTCTGCTAGCTTTTGCAACAAAGCATTCAGTACCTAGTTATGCTGAGCTGGGACCCTTTTTCGGGTTGTGCCATACATGACAGCAAAGAACTTCTTTTGATTAATCTAAGCATGACAGTTTGTTCTTCTTTTGCTTGAAGCGCGTTGGGCTTATGCTGAGGTGGTAGAAGCGCCGGAATGACCAGTGAAATATTTATTAAATTGCTTTGAAAAATGTAGGTAAGTACCTTAGATGTAAGTACCTACGTACTTACAAAAAGATTAAATTTTGGCTGATGTCGTTTAATTATAAGCCTACATACCTACTTAAAATTAAAAATTAATGAAGAGATAATCATGAAGAATAATTTCCGGTGTTGCAATCCTTTGCAGTCAAGTCAAGGATATTTGGTAGAAATTGGATTTAAAGAAACGTCCACATTGAAACGGTATTTTTTTCAATTTTGTTAACAGCAACACTGACAAAATGACCTGTCATTAAAAAAAGGAAACAGTCGGCCACGCTTGCCAAAAAATCATTCCGGGGATCCTTTAGAATTTCCCCCTTTTTCAATTTATTCCAATATTGCTGTATTTTCTGTTAAATAAATTAAAAAGTTCATACACCCTTCCAAAATACAGAATGGCCGACCTGGACGATTTCTTCGCTAAAAAGGACCGCAAGAAGTCTAAATCGGTGAAAAAGTTCACAACTACCGACGAGCTGGCGAAAAAACTTGACGATCCCAAACAGAAACCAGACGTACGGCCGAAGAAAGAACGCCCACCACAGGAAGGCGAGGAAGCCGGACGAGTGGGGGTGAGAATTTTATTCAAAGATTTCCAATGGACCATGATTTTACGGTATTTTTCATACGTCAAAAGCAGGTGATGCGAAGTGGTTTTTTCGAGTGCCGTTTGTGAAATTGTAGTTTCCATTGACACAAATACGCTGCTGTCGCGTGGAATAATTCGATCTCATTAATTTTAGTGAGTTTTGTTTCTTTTAATGTGTTTGACCTGATTTTTGACTGACACTCCTTCGGCTTACGCATGTTAACTAATTAAGCACAGTCAATTTAGTTATCAGTATGCGAACGATTTGCTAGTTACAAATTTATCGTACTTCGCAAGAAAGAATTACACGAAATAAGCGATATTTAACCGTAAGGAATTTCACCCTCACCACCTGGGTGTCTGGTGCACTTCGACCGTCCGCTGCGCCAGATCCTTCTTTCCACGCACATGCAAACTGTGGGACCAACTCCCATCGCCGGTGTACCCACTAGATTACAACATGGGGTTATTCAAGGGGCGGACCAACAAATTCCTAAAAGGCCGGCAACACATCGGCGGTTCCTCTGGTGCTGAAAATGTTCATGGGCGACGGTAATCACTTAACATCAGGTGACCAGCCTGCTCGTTTGCTCGCTATCTCTATTAAAAAAAATATATATTTTTAGTGTGTAAAGAATCTTTGATGAAAAAATTGAGGTTGGGATGACAGCCTAGTAATGGAGACGTTGGCCTTCTATTTGAGAGGGGTTGGATACTTATCTTTTCTGAGTTGTTTCTGTCTTAAGTAGGTAATTTGAATAGGTACTTGCTTAAACAGTTAAGGAAAACATGGTGAGGAAACCTGTCATGTTTGAGAGTTCTCCATAATCTTTTTTTTTGAGCCTCAATAGCTCAACGGGTAAAGGAGTGGACTGAAAACCGAAAAGTTGATGGTTCAACCCCGCCCGTTGCACTATTATCGTACCTACTCCTAGCACAAGCTTTACGCTTAGTTAGAGAGGAAAGGGGAATATCAGCCATTTTAACATGGCTAATATTCTTTAAAAAAAAAAATCTCAAAGGTGTTTGAAGTGGCATTTGGCCATTGTGGTGGCCTATGGCCAAGTCTTCTCATTCTGAGAGGAGACCCTTGCTTTGTAGTGAGTTAGCGATTAATATGTTTGGCTAATCCAAACATATGAATCACCAACTCAAACACTTGAGTTTGCCATTAGAAAATGTATTCACTGAGAAGTGCCAACATGAATTGAAAAGACTTTGGTCTTCGAACAGTGCCTGAATTCACACAGATGAAGTCCCAGGTATCAGCTTATTTATTGATTTATTCATTTTATTTACAGGAAGAGGAAGAGTGGAAAGACTATGAGGAGACAGTCAAAGACTACACGGGGCTCAAGATACAGGTGCTGCAAGGCGGTACCGGAGCGCCCGAGTCAGGCCGCGACTCGTCTTCGGAAGACTCTGGCAACCCGGAGAATGCCAAGAATAAGGGACCTTGGAATAAGCCTGTATGTATATTCAAAGTACATGACGCCCACTTCACATTTAGTTTTTTAGGGTTCCGTACCTCAAAAAAAAAAGGAACCCTTATAGGATCACTTCATTGTCTGTCAAGAAACCTATAGGGTACTTCCCGTTGAACTAGAATCATGAAATTTGGCAGGTAGGTAGATCTTATAGCACACGTAAGGGGAAAAATAAGAAAACAATGAATTTGTGGTTATATTACACAAAAAAAAAAAAAAAAATTAGTATTTTCAACTTTCAAATTTAGATTAATATACCAAGTGGGGTATCATAGAAAAGGGCTTTACCTATATATTCTAAAACACACAACAGAAAAATTAAAATGTGTTCATGAACAAATACATAATTAGTATTTTCAACTTTCAAAGCAAGATTAATATACCAAGTGGGGTATCATAGAAAAGAGCTTTACCCATATTATTCTAAAACAGATTCTGTAGTACGGAACACTCGGTGCGCGAGTCCGACTCGCACTTGACTAAGGACTGATTTTTCAAACACCAAGTAACTAACAGAGGAATGAATTTTGTTGTTTAAATAAAAAAATCAATTGAACTTTAACAAGTATTTTTGAATCGTCAACTGCATCTACCACTAGTCCGGAATGCATTTCCTACAGAGAAGAACCAGCAAGAAACTCGGCGGTTGGTCTTTTCAAAGATTTGATAAACAATACTATGCCATGTATAAAAAAGTATTTGCAGTCCTGCGCGTTGCTGGAACGAGCTGCAGGTCAAATCCACGCTCTTTTATCATTTAGATAATCTTCAATTGTGTAATATGCTTTTTTCAGGAGCATACTTTTAATAGATTTTTTCAACTTGTGTAAAGGCAAGTCCAAAATAGTTTGCGGGGTTTTGTTATAAGAGGTTATACCCATACCCACAAATGATTTTTGGACTTTCCTAAGGTTTGTATAATAAGCTCCTAGAAGAGGGATATGTCACTATCCTGAACAAAAACTGGTTTGCCAGGTGGAAGCAGAACAAGCGCCAGCGCCTCCGCCCCCCGTGGAGCAGGAGCAGCAGCAGCAGCAGCAGAAGCAGACAATCACTGCATACGTGCCCCCGCAGTCCCGGCAGAGGGCTTCGGAGCCCGTGCGTCGGAGTCAGGCCCAGGTATTTATTAGTGTTGGTGATACCCAGGTCCACTTGCTCTTGGAATTCGTTTTTTTTTTGAAGATGCTGTTGAGGATGGAGATGCTATTTTTATTTTATTTTATTTATTTATTAGTGTTGAGCATTTTGGTCTTAGTTTGCTTAGGTTTTCTCCATAATTTAAGGTACATAATTTTTTTTATCTTATTAATTTTTTTTTAAGCATTACCTGTACCTACTAACAAAATATGGGTCTCTGTTGCCTTATTAAATAAATAATTTAATTTAATTAAATTAAAATATATCCACAGAAGTTCTTTTAACGTTATAACTAGATGGCAGTATACGCCATTCAATCGCGCTACAGTTTGTAGATTCTGATTGTGCTGTATTTTGTTCAGAACAAGAACGCGCCGGACATAACCAACGACGACTACTTCCCTGTTCTCGGCGCGGCGGGGGGCAAGCGTGGTGGGGGCTGGAGCACGGCGGGGGCAGGCGCGGGTGCGGGCGGCGGGGCGCAGCGCGCGGGTACTGGTCGCCAGCCGCTCGCGCTCGGCAACCGGTTCACCTCGCTGCAGGACGACAGCTAGCCTGGTGAGTGGGGGGCTATGTTAGCGCGGTGGGGGCTGGAGCACAGTAAACAGGGGATATTCATAGAATAAATGAATGTTGGGGGGATATTAATGACAGTAAATAGGGGATATTCATAGAATAAATTAATGTTAGGGGGATATTAATGCGAGTAAATAGGGGATATTCATAGAGTAAATGAATGTTAGGGGGATATTATTGCGAGTAAATAGGGGATATTCATAGAGTAAACGAATGTTAGGAGGATATTAATGACTGTAAAATAGGGGATATTCATAGAGTAAATGAAGGTTAGGGGGATATTAATGTGAGTAAATAGGGGATATTCATAGAGTAAATGAATGTTACAGGGATATTAATGCGAGTAAATAGGGGATATTCAAAGAGTAAATTAATGTTAGGGGCATGTTAATAGAGTGAGTGAATGTTGGGGGATAGTAGTAGAGGGTGAATCCTAGATTAGGTTAGAAAAAATACTTAAAATGGATATTTAAAATATAATTGCATCAAAATAGGTCTAGGGTAGTAAGTTTGGAGGAAAATTATTAGTTACTAGCAGTTGCCCGCGACTTCGTCCGCGTAAAATTTCTGGTTTCTCATGAGATCTGAAATTTTCCCGCTGCAAAAGGCCTCACTTACCTACTCACTCAGTCTCACCTTAAGGCACGGAACCTAGAATACCTAAATGGCAATTTTCATATCTCTAACTTCAATAACATAGGATTTTCATATAACTTTTAAACCCCCCGTTCAGCCCCTTAGGGGAGGGGGGGCGGGAATTTAGTTAGATCCTGTCGTATCTGATACCTACCCCCTAGAAAGAACCTATACGTTTCAAATTTCAAGTAAAAATAACAATAGTTAACTTTTCTATAAAAACTTTTCCCCCCTATTTTACCACCCTTAAGGGGGGAATTTTCCAAATTGACTTATACAGACTTTTATTATTTCAAGCTAATAACCTAAATGTCGATTTTCATGTCTCTAACTTCAAAAACATAGGACTTTTATAAAACCTTCGGACCCCCCCCCTTTCACGCCCTTAGGGGAATTTTTCAAAACCGTTTCTTAGCTGACACCTACGTCCTAGAAAGAACCTATCTTCCAAATTTCAAGTTTGTAGGCCATATAGTTATCGCTCAAAACCCGAAGAGACTGCGACCAAATTGGTACAATTTGCAAGATTCTTAGGGGTGTGATCGACTGCTCTGAACTACACAACAAGCTCTGCTGCGTTTATGCACCCTCTAATTACAGCTATTTCCGCCACCGCTCCAAATTTTTCGTAAGTCCGTTTAGTCGCACGTTAGCGCGCTCCAGATCACCCATACCGCGCACTTTAGCTGCGCTCAACGCACTGCTGAAGGAGTCCCCTCGCTGTGACATATTTGCTGACAAATGGGCTGACCTCATGGGTCAGATCTTGCACTTTTGTGAAAATTTATAATTTTGCTTTTTAAAATTTATAATTTTAACAATTTTTGTAAGTATGTTTATGTTAGTTTGTACTCGTAGTTTAATTAGTGTAATTGGCTTTATGGCCGTTCTAATTAAATAATAAATAAATAATAATAATAATAATAATAATAATAGTTCCTGAGATTTCGTGATTAGTTAGGCAGTGAGTGGTATTTCGCTTTTATATATTTAGATTTGTTTGTTTTTCCAGGTACCACCCAGCGGAGTGGAACAGGGAAGCATTAAAGTGAAGTGTCAATACGGACTTGTGTGCAAAGCCAGGGGCGCATAGCTAACTTCTATACAATTGTCACGCTAATACAAGAACAAGCGCACTTTCGGTCTCAGTGGAACACCGTGTACAGACACCTTAAATAATAATTCAAACGCTTCATAGAAAAAAAAAAATATCCATAAAAAAATTCTCGGAAAATTTTTTTTTTGAAACATAACCACGCCTTAAACGTTAATTTTCGTGTTTTAACCATAATCCAAAAATCAAATAAAAAAAGTACTTCATTTCAAGAATATTTGAGATGCCCTCGAAAAGTAGGTATAATGCATTTTTAAGGTCTCAGTCGCCATTTTAACTCTGTGTCAACTGTCATGTCAAAACTACGATTTTAGTCTTTATCATAAAGGTGATCCATACTTTTGACATGTCAGTTGGTTGACACATAGAGTTAAAATGGCGAATGAGAACTCAGAATGTACGGACTATAACATGCGTTTTACTACGATAAGGAACCGAACAAAATGTTAGAAAGTCCGTACAAAATGTCTTCTCACGCGTCATTTTAACCCTATGGTTCAAATGGCATGTCATAAGTACGGGTTCACCTTTAAAATAAGGACTACAATGCGACGAGGCTATCTTGGCGCGTGGCAAAAATCGGAACTAACGTTGCCGTCAAGTGTCCCCTTTGTTCTTATTTGAATTTTCTAAGCCTTTGTTGTCCAACAGCGCCCCCCTGTCAATGTCATTCAAGTGCCATGAGAGCGTTGTCTCTCTATAAAATCGTACTTTCTACTAGCGGCCAGTAGGGCCTACGCAGCATAGTCAATCCGAAACAACACAAAAAAATTACAGTTGACATATACAAGTTAAAATGGCGCGTTAGAAGTAATTTTTTACGCATTATAGTAAATTTAAATTGAGTGCTTATGTCTCTTTCTATCTCAAACATCAAAATAACTGTCAAATATAGTTTCAATAATCAATTTTGACAGTCTGTACTCGGTGTTAATAAACTACCAACAAAATATAATCACTTGGACAGTTGTTGACAGTATTTTTAGTGAATTATTTATTGGATTAAGAGAACATAACCATTATTACCAAAAAAGTATAAAGTAATATTTTTTTCAAGTGATATATTAATTAACGTTCCAAAAAATCTTTTCATAATTAACGAACGTAAAAGAATCTGAATGTGCGTTAAACTTTATTTCATTTTTGGGTAAAAGAAAAGCAAAACGCGCACGCGGTGTAAAAATAAAGCAACAGAAAAACAAAAAAATAAATATTCTCATAATTATTACGAACGTAAAAAATCTGAATGTGCGTCAAACTTTATTGTTATTTATGCGTAAAACAAAAGGAAAACGCGCAAAATTAAGGTGTAAAAATAAAGCAACACAAAAACAAAATGTGCGCAAACCTTTATTACTGTCATTGAAAAAAAAAAGCAACTGTCCTAGTGTGCGTAAACAATACGGAAGTGTGCAATTAATTATTAAATATGGTTATTTTTTATGTTTATATTAAAATGGAACTTTACAATTACTATAAATAAATAAAATAAATCAAAGTCTGTGTTGTGTGAGAGAATAGCGAATTTCTTTTTGGTGGATTGACTATCGAACAGACTTCAGTGATTTTAAACTCAAGCGTGGTTATAAAAGAATAAATTAATTGAAATTACCTATAAAAAAATAGAAATATTATATTATGTTCGTGTAACTGAAACCAGGGCTGCCGCATCTTAAAAAGTAAAATAAGTGTACTAATTAAATTTATATAAATTTGAGTGTATTTTTTTTCAAACGACTGGTTCTATAAATTATTATTGTTCATAATATTTGAAATGAGCTACCAAACAGGCTACATATTACATATTAAAAAAAATGTCTGTCTTAGATTTTAAAATTAAAATAAAAACTAAGTGTGATAAACTACACTTAGTTTTTTTTTTTAAATTAGGTATTTTAGTATTCGAGAAAGGGATGGAAAAATTTTTCGTCCTTTTCCCGTCCATAAAAAGAAAACATGTCATCAAAATATGAAAGCGACTAAAAAAATCGATAATACAACCAACTGAGCGTTTATAGTAAGATTTTTAAATAAAAATGTCACTGGCTATCTGTTATCTGCCAAAATATTGATTATGATGATTTTAACATATTGTTTGTTGTTAATTATTTATTCTACCTTGGGACCTATCCTATCCCATATCCTGTATCCTATCCTATAATTTTTTGACAAGAGTGTCTTACAATAAAAATTGGTGCGTAAATTAATTTAGATTAATAAATAATTTAAGTAAGGTGTGGCAACCCTACAATGTATAAGATCTTGTTGTATTGGAGATACTATCAAATAATTCAAAACATGTTGTACCATAGTAATAAATTATGTATTTAAACTTTTGATGTCTTTTATTGTATTTACTAGCGACCCGCCCCGGCTTTGCATGGGTGCAATGTAGATACTAATGTGGTGTCATTGAGGTGTATTTGCCTCGGAAACCCTCAAATGAGAGGAATTTTTCCAACCTAATTCACATTATTTCAATTTCTCTAGGGATCTCTAATTTTTTGAGAACTAAACTATAGCTATAAACCTTCCTCTTGAATCACTCTATTTATTGGTGGAAACCGCATTAAAATCTGTCGCATAGTTTAAAAGATCTACGCGTTCATACATACAGACAGCGGGAAGCGACTTTATTTTATACTATGTAGAGATGACCAAAGTTACCATAATTCGCATTATCATCATTATCAACCGATAGACGTCCACTGCTGGACATAGGTCTCTTGTAGGGCCTTCCACATGCCACGGTCTTGCGCCGCCTCCATCCAGCGGCTCCCTGCGACTCGTCTGATGTCGTCCGTCCACCTAGTGGGGGGTCTTCCAACACTGCGTCTTCCGGTGCGAGGTCGCCATTTCAGCACCTTGGGACCCCAACGTCTATCGGTTTTACGAACTATGGGCCCTGCCCATTGCCACTTCAATTTTAGCAACCCGTTGAGCTATGTCGCTTACTCTAGTTCTCCTACGGATCTCCTCATTTCCTCATTGATCACGTAGAGAAACTCCGCACATAGCTCTCTCCATCGCCCGCTGAGTGACTCTGAGCTTTCTTATGAGGCCCATAGTTAGCGACCATGTCTCGGATCCATATGTCATCACTGGCAACACGCACTGTTCGAAGACTTTGGTCTTCAAGCACTGAGGAATTTTGGGCATTGTAAGGTCTACAATCTACATCTCCTGAGGATGCTCCGGTGTCGAGGCGAAACGTGCGTCGAGTGTGTTTTAGGATTTGTGTGGTGCTGCGTGTGGTGGTGCGTATTGCTTGCCGAGTGGCTGCTTTTTCCTGCATGGTTAGCAGTGGGAGGGCGGGCATTTCGCATGCTGCATGTTGCACCATACAGATTCGACCTGTTTTTAGCAAATTAAGCTTTTGGTTCATTGTATATGACTGATGTTCATGGACTTCCGCAAAGTAACACCTGCTTCTATACAACAGAAGTCGCGGGCATCATCTAGTATAAAAAAAGATTCCAACGAATTGAGAACCCCCTCCTTTTTTTGAAGTCGGTTAAAAATACTATGGACGAAGTAATGACAAAAAAATTGCATAGGGCTCTATCTAGTGGGCAGTAGAATATTTAATACAAAGACGATTATAGATGGCGCTGATATCTTAAAAGTTGTCTAAAATATTGTAAAAATTCTAATTACTACATATTGTTTATTGGTAATAGTTATTTAAATTGTCGATTAGGTTATTTATTTAAAAAAAAACATAATTTGGGTAAATATAATTTACATAATAGGTGTAACATAACATTAAATTCTTACAAAGGCGATTACAGATGGCGCTGTTGGTTTTAAAATTAAGTTTTCATTAAAATAATTGTAAATATAATCAAATATTTTTTATTAGTGATAATATCGTTATTAAATTATATCTTTAATCGAATAACTTAATAATAAAAAGTAAAAAAATAATAAAAGTTATATTTAGATAAATAATTGTAATAAATTCTACATCGCACTAGCGAAGTTTTTTTTAATTTGTGGTATATATACAAAAAAGATAGCTTAGTAAGTGTACTCGCTTCGGCAGTACATATACTAAAATTGGAACGATACAGAGAAGATTAGCATGGCCCCTGCGCAAGGATGACACGCAAAATCGTGAAGCGTTCCACATTTTTTGACGATTTTTGTATCAAGATCGATTATTTTTTTACCTGTGACTGTAAAGCGCGTCAGCGTGTCAGCGCGTGCTAGACCTTATTTTATAAAAGCTGAAAGTTTTTTAGAATAGAATAGAATAGATTTTTATTCAAGTTAACTTTTACGAGTGCTTTTGAATCGTCATATAGTTTAATTACTGTGTGTTGTGTGTATGATGGTTGTTTGGATCATGGTGTCTTTGGGAGATAGCAGGTAACATACATAGGTGTAGGTACGCAGAGAAACTTTCAGCTTTTATAAAATAACAAAGGTTTAAAGGACTCGAAAGACCATTTTGAAAATGTGACTAGGAAGGTATGTAGGTACTTATACCTAATCTATTAAGCTTATTTTGAAATTTGGTTTTTGCTAATACCTAGTAGGTAAGTACCTATTTAAATGCCATAATATTCTACTGCTTAGATCTAGTTTTCAATAAGGTTTCGAAATAAAAGAAAAAAAATATGCCAAATCGTTCGTATTTTTCGAATTAGTCAATTCTTTTAATACAGTATAGAGTTACTCAGTTCTCAGTAGAGGTAGGGTCCCCTGCAGCCGCAGCCGCAGCTGCCGGCAATGGACACTCCGCCAGCGGCTGGCACGATGCCTCCGAACTCCACGGCGCCCAAGATCGGCACCTGTCCGGCGACCAGGGTGGTACCAGCGACCGGCAGTTCACCGGCGACCACTACATCGCCGATGCCTTCGCCGCCGTAAGCTGCGCCGCATCCGCCGTAAGCGAGCGGAGCGCCGAGACCGAGTCCGTAAACGCCGTCAGCGAGGCCGTAAGGGCCGACGCCGAGTCCGCAGGGAGCGCCCAGACCGTAGGCATAATCGCCGAGATAACCGCCGTAAGCTGGGCCAATGAGCTCAGCGCCACGCAGGTACTGGCCCCATACATTCTGGAACATCAGAAAACAACAACAATATTATTATTATCTAGTGATCCTTCCCGAAGGGTGCCAACGGGACCCTATTATTAAGCTCTGCTGTCCATCTGTCTTTCAGCGGGCTGTATCTCGTGAACCGTAACAGTTAAAGACTAGAGAGTTAAACTGTTCACAGAATGTGTAAAAATATTTTTTATTGCTGCTATATCTAACAATCTAAGAAACATTTCATAATGGCTGCCACGAAAATTAAAAAAAACCGACCAAGTGCGAGTCAGGCTCGCGCAATGAGGGTTCCGTACTACAGTCGTATTTTTTCGACATTTTGCACGATGATTCAAAAACTATGATGCATAAAAATAAATAAAAATCTGTTTTAGAATGTACAGATGAAGGCCTTTCATATTATGATACCCCACTTGATATAGTTATCTCACTTCAAAAGTTGAAAATACTAATTATTAGTTCATGACCACAATTTTTTTTTTTTTGGTGTGATCTAACCCTAAATTCACGGTTTTCAGATTTTTCCCCAAATGTCAGCTATAAGATCTACCTACCTGCCAAATTTCATGAGTCTAGGTCAACGGGAAGTACCCTGTAGGTTTCTTGACAGACAGACAGACAGACAGACAACAAAGTGATCCTATAAGGGTTCCGTTTGAGGTACGGAACCCTAAAAATGGTTATGCCTTGTGCGATGGTATTCCCCTTCGTGTGCGACTCGCACATGGTCGATTGCTTTAATTTACCTAAATTAATATTTTCCCTTACCTGAACCAAGCAAGCTTGGACGCAGAGCAGCAGAACAGCGAAGGAGTTCATGTTGTAGTGTTTGTATTGTGCTGACACGAGGATACAATGATCTAACTCAACTAGGGCACGCTTTTATACCAACTGCATTTCATATCTTAGGATGTAAGTTCATTATTTCGAAAGCTTTGAAACGTGCCTATCAAAGTGTTTTAGAATTTTTGAAAAGCCTAGATTATTTATAAATGGTTTACCAACCACACTTAGTGAAATTTATTAAAAAAATTCGCTCTTCCTACTGACATACAAACCAAATCTTCCATAAGTCACGTACCTTCAATATGTAAATATTCAATAACAATAATTACGTAACAAAAAATACTGCAATAATGATAATGTCTTAGATTATTTTTGTATAAAAGCCAATAATTTTAGTTTTTGAACCATTCTCAAGTTTAAACTCGAAGAATTAACAATTCAAAATGGTCTTCAAAGCCGTACTCTTCGTCTGCGCTCAGGCTCTTGTGATGCAGGTTCGTAGACAAACCAAACTTACCAAGTACCAAAAACGAGCATATAAAGTTCATGTAAGTTTTTATAAGATGACAGGTACTTGACCATTTTTGTGTTGTTTGCAGTCCATCTCCGGACAGTGCATCGGCGCCGGCTGGGCCGGAGCTCCGTGGGGCGGTATCGGGGCTCCGTGGGGCGGTATTGGCGCTCCCTGCGGCTGCGGCGCCGAGTGGGCCGCCACTCCCGCGTTCTCCGGCGGCGGCCTCCCAGTGGCCAGCGGCTCCGCTATCCCACCGAACGGAGTTTCCGTGCTATCTGAGAACGCTTATGCAGGAGAGCTCGCTGTCCGCGGCGCTCTGCCGTTCTTGGGAACTGTGGGTCTAGAGGGTGTCCTGCCGACTGCTGGTGCTGGTGCGGTCGCGTACGGTTGCGGCAACGGAGAGGTCGCTATATTGACTGAGGGCGCTACTGGTATCGCCGGCCCACTCGGCTATGGCGCCGGCATTGGCCCCTTCGGGTACGGCTACGGCTATGATGGTCTGGCGCTCGGCGGATGCGGATGCGGACGTGCTTTCATCTAAGAAGTCCTGATGACGATGTTCTTAAACTGATTAATAAACTGAATTGAAGCATTTATTTTGGTTTTACTATACCTATTTAATTTTGTTACCAATTATATTATACCTACTAGCTGATGCCCTCGACTTAATTCTCGTGGATATATAGGTTTTTAAAAATATCGTGCGAACTTTTTAATTTTCCGGGACAAAAAGTAGCCTATGTCACTCAAATCACGTTGATCCGATGCGACTTCATTGAAGGGCAAACCAACAAACAAACACACTTTCGCATTACAATATGGGTAATGATATGACCAAAATATGGCTATAAATGTGTAGAATCTACCTACTTATAAACATTCCTCCTGGAATGTTTTGAATACAATGAAACCCTTATTGAATTGCACTGAGGAATTTAGGCACTATAAAGTATACCTACTAGCTGATGCCCGGGGCTTCGCCCGCGTGAATTTAGATTTTTAAAAATTCCGTGGGAGCTTTTGATTTTCCAGGACAAAAAGTAGCCTATCCGTGCTAGCCCGTCCCCGAGATGCAAGATCTCTCAATACAAAATTTCGTAAAAACATTTAAACGCATGATTTTTTTAAAATCCCGTAGCATCACCCGTGGATTTAAGAATGCGATTCCTTACAGCATCAGGGATGAGGAGTTGGGTCCTCGAGCTCAACGATAGTCTTCACTTAGTAGGTACCTATCTCCAATATTAATTAATATCCGACAGTTTCTAAATTCCATCAAATTAGGTGATCAGGTCCCTGTGCAGCATCAGGATTGAGGAGTTGGAATCCAATTTTTTTATGGAAATTTGTTGCAAAGTTTCTCTAAATAATGGACTAAAAAGAAACTACGCAAATCGGTTCAGTAATCTCGGAGATTTTGGTGTAGGTACCTACATACCTAGGTAGAAAGACACAACACCTCCTTTTTTGAATGTCGGTTAAAAAGTAGCCTTGTAGTGTTACTCCATGATTAATCCTCTACTTGTCTGTGAAAGTCCAGTCAAAATAGGTTCAGCCGTTCCGAAGATTAGCCCGTTCAAACAGACAGACAGACAGACAAAAATTTTAAAAATGAGTGATTCAGTTATGGTACAGTTCAAATAACCATATGAGCTTAATATGAGGTAGTTATTTCGAAATTATAGACAGACTTCAATTTTATTTATTAGTATAGAGTAGGTATAGATGATTCTTAACAAGCGTTAGGGTGGTTTCAGACTAGCGTATTATACGCGCGTATAAGCTCGTTTTTGGAAGCGCATGTAGGCGCGTATAGGCGCGCCTTTTGGCACACGCTCAACTCGTACGAGCGTTGACGCGCTTCTAAGCTCGTATAAGCGCGAGCCGCGATAGACCACCACCCACCGGGCCACCGGTTCGAGCGCACACGCCGAAATATGCCCGTATACGCGCGTCCGGTTTTTTGAAGCGCGTATGTAGCGCGCGTGTAAGCTCGGATGCTGAAACGACCGTATACGCGCAAAAAGATACGCTAGTCTGAAACCGCCCTTATTTTAAAAAGCGGTGGACGTCGGCCTCTAACTTTTCGGAGTAATCTGCGTAAGCAATGAACCAAAAGCTTAATATGCCATAATCCGCTGAAACAGGTCGAATCTGTATGGTGCAACATGCAGCATGCAAAATGCACCGCTCGCCCTCCCACTGCTAAACATGCAGGATGAAGCAGCCACCAGGCAAGCAATACGCACCACCACCACGCAGCACCACACAAATCCCAAACACACTCGACGCACGTTTCGCGCCGATACCGGAGCATCCTCAGGAGATGTAGACCTTACAATGCACAATTGCAAAAATTAAATTTTGGTTCATTGTATATCATGGACTTCCGCAAAGTAACGCCTGCTTCTAGACAATATCTGCGTAAGCGATTACAATATAACTTGCTTCAATGGTGAAGGAAAACATCGTGAACAAACTGAATGACTGAGTATTCTCCATAATATAAACATACCAGAAATGATGTTAAATAGTAACCACAACGCGCAGCGGCTTATCGAGGGTTTTACCTTTTATAATAAACTAATTGCAACATTAATTTGATTAGGGCACAATTGCTATTGCAATCGGATTGGTAGACTTCACACACCTTTGAGAACATTATGGAGAACTCTCAGGCATGCAGGTTTTCTCACGATGTTTTCCTTCATCGTTAAAACAAGTGATATTGCACCTCTAACTTTTCGGAGTTATGTGCGTTTTAAATAATTATACTTAAAACGCACAACTCCGAAAAGTTAGAGGTGCGTGCCCCGGATCCAACCCCCGACCTCCGATTAGAAGGCGGACGTCCAAATCACTAGGCTATCACAGCTTACATATAGTACAATAGATTAAATAAATAAATAAAATCCTACCTATGCAAAACTGGCGAAATTATGATGAAAAAAAGGTTTCTGTCGAAATCGCTTTGGCTGATAGCACAGCTTGTTTCATAACTATGGTGCTAGGTATCACAAATAAATGTAAGTAAAGTAAAAACTCAAAAAATTCGGATAATGCTTTTATTTCGTCAATTCATTTAGGAGATACGAGTGGTATAAGATTCTCAGTAGAGGTAGGGTCCCCTGCAGCCGCAGCCGCAGCTGCCGGCAATGGACACTCCGCCAGCGGCTGGCACGATGCCTCCGAACTCCACGGCGCCCAAGATCGGCACCTGTCCGGCGACCAGGGTGGTACCAAGGACCGGCAGTTCACCGGCGACCGCTACATCACCGATGCCCTCTCCGCCGTAAGCTGCGCCGCAACCGAACGGAGCACCGAGACCGAGTCCGTAAGCGCCGTCAGCGAGGCCGTAAGGGCCGATACCGAGTCCGTAGGGAGCGCCCAGACCGTAAGCACCGGCACAATCGCCGGCATAACCGCCGAGATAACCGCCGTAAGCTGGGCCAATGAGCTCAGCGCCGCGCAGGTACTGGCCCCATACATTCTGGAACATGGGTAAAACAATTTAATTAATTAAAATCGCTCTTGGCTTACGACAACATAATATTATGTACGCGACAGGTCGAAATGGCGATCGGGGAGCGAATGCCCCGCACACCCGCACATCCCCCGTGCTAACCCGGTGCGGGCGAGCGCGGGTGACGTGCGAGTGTGTGGGCGTCCCCCCGCCTCATATCCCGATGGCCTGATGCGGACACTAACTAAAAGATTTATTTTAAAAATTAGTACCTATAAAATATTCTTTTCTCTAAAATATTATGGTTTTTAAATGTAAATTAATTGTACATACTTAATTAAATTATGGTGATTGTTATAGTGTTTGCTAAAATGACAAATTAAAATAGTTCGCTACAATTGTTATTTCTAAAATTTGATTTATCGTTCAAAATGTCGTAAAAAAACTATCTGAGTACAGAACCCTCAGTGCGCGAGTATCATACACGCACTTGGTCGGTTTCTATTAAAATTAATAGAATTCAATAATTTCCCTTACCTGAACCAAGCAAGCTTGGACGCAGAGCAGCAGAACAGCGAAGGAGTTCATGTTGTAGTGTTTGTATTGTGAAGACACGAGGATACAATGATCGGACTCAACTAGGGAGTGCTTTTATACCAACCATTATGTAGAATTACCTAGAGTTAGATTATTTCGAAATATTGGAAAACGTGCCTATCTGAATGTTTTCGTATTAAAACATATTAGGATTATATTAAATATAATAAGTAAGTACTAAATTGCTAACCTCAGTAACAGAGAAACAGAGATTTTTAAATCGAAGTCCTATTGAAACATTTTGATTACTGACATACTAACAAAACTTAGTAAAGTCACGTGCCTTGAGATAATAATACTTAGGTCTTCCTCCTCAATCATAATTGGGTACTTTTCATAACACTCTACATGATAAGGTTTCTATTACATATCCAATTAGTATAAAAGGTTATATTTTACTTATGGATTTATTCTCAAGTTCAAACTCGAGGAGTAAACAATTAAAAATGGCGTTCAAAGCTGTACTTTTCGTCTGCGCCCAGGCTCTTGTGATGCAGGTTAGTAAAATTTTGCACGAAAGAATCCATAGTTATATTTTTCACTGGCTGATTCCCGCGACTTTCTTCTTCTCGCGTCGGTCCCTCAATTTTGAGGATCGTGGCTCCCTCGCGATGTCCCCTTCTTAACGATGTTGCGCAATTTTTCCCTGTTGGAGGCCGTACGCAAGGCATTGCAGAAGGGTGTGTCGACCGCTTCTCGTATGTCGGACCAACGTCTCGGGCTTCGTCCGCAGGGTCTCTTTCCTCCGATCTTGCCAGTGATCAGCAGTTTTTCCATGCTATTCGCGATTTTCCTAGCAATGTGACCGAAGTAGTCGCGCATCCGCTGCAGACAGATGTTGGACAGCCGCATCTTGATTTTCCACGTATCTAGAACTCCCGCGACTTTATCCTTGTGGATTTAGGTGTTTTAGGATCCCGTGGTAATTTCCCTTTACTAGTGCGACTCTACGTTCTATTTTCTATAGAGAACTTACACGCAATATCTACAAGTATATAGGATGTGTGTTAATCTGTGAGAGACTCACGGTACCTAGTGGTTTTGTTCAGATTACTTTTTCAAGTTCATAACGAAAATCAATTTTTTTATGTTTACAGTCCATCTCCGGACAGTGCATCGGCGCCGGCTGGGCTGGAGCTCCGTGGGGCGGTATCGGGGCTCCGTGGGGCGGTATCGGCGCTCCCTGCGGCTGCGGCGCCGAGTGGGCCGCCACTCCCGCGTTCTCCGGCGGTGGCCTCCCAGTGGCCAGCGGCTCCGCTATCCCACCGAACGGAGTTTCCGTGCTATCTGAGAACGCTTATGCAGGAGAGCTCGCTGTCCGCGGCGCTCTGCCGTTCTTGGGAACTGTGGGTCTAGAGGGTGTCCTGCCGACTGCTGGTGCTGGTGCGGTCGCGTACGGTTGCGGCAACGGAGAGGTCGCTATGTTGACTGAGGGTGCTGCTGGTATCGCTGGCCCACTCGGCTATGGCGCCGCTATTGGCCCCTTCGGCTACGGCTACGGCTATGATGGTCTGGCTCTCGGCGGATGCGGATGCGGACGTGCTTTCTTCTAAGAAGTCCCGATGACGATGTTCCTACTTAAACTGATCAATAAACTGAACTGAAGCATATATTTTGAGTTCACTATAGTATATCGAAATGTCCCACTTGCACTCACATGTATAAGTATTTACAGTTGTTTAGTTATATTAAATTAAAAATTTATAAACCCCCGACACAAAAATCTCTCAAAAGTAAGTTTTTGTATCGAGGGTTTAAAAATTTTTTGTTTAATTTTAATTTTATCGATTTAAAACTTTTTTCTTGAAATGGTTTATGCCAAACCTACCACTTCACAGTGAAAAATGTGGTTTACAAACTTTTGCAAAAAGTTATAAAAGTTCTTTTTATATATAAAAACTTTTATAGCCATTCAGGCAAGGTATTATTTAGTTGTGAAATACATTACAAAGGCTTAATTCCTAAGTAGTTACTTATGAAATTTTCCGAATACCTAATTGTGTTATTTGCATGACGAATCTTTAGAAAATTATGAAAATTCCTAAATAAGAACGTCTTTATAGTTCAAAAAAAGTTATATTTACAAGATTTTCTAAGTACCTACCTACCTATTTATTTTCTACAAACTCTTGAGATATTAGAGTTTATGCAATATCGTGAAAATGTTACCATAAAACTTAAAGCTAGGCTTATCTAATTACTGCAAATCATGCCCACGTGTAATGGTGCCATGAATACTGGCTGTATTTCCGCACTAGACAGCCAGGGTGATCCTTTACGGGATTTATTTCAGAAACATAGAATTTGTTTGCTTCATAAGGCCGAAATTCATCAATGCGAAAGTGTGTTTGTTTGTTGGTTTTTATCGTTAGAGGTATTTAAAAATCCCGTGGGAATTCTTTGATTTTCCGGGCTAAAAAGTAACCTATCTCACTCTCCAGGTCTTTATCTATATCCATGCAAAAAATCACGTCAATCTATTGCACCGTTGCGACGTGATTGAAGGACAACCAACCAATAAACCAACAAACACTTTCGCATTTATAATAAAGGGTACTGATGTGAAAGTGTGGATGTTTGGATGTTTGTTATTCAATCACGGAAAATCAAAGATTTCCCGTGTTATTTTGAAAAATGTAAATCCACGCAGACGAAGTCGCGGGCATCAGCTAGTCAACTAGTATTTTATAATTTTTAAAGTGTTTCAAAAATTGCGGACCGGCAGGAATCGAACCCGCGTCTCCATGGGATCGCGCCCGAACCACTAAGATACGGCTCGCTTGCTGTCAGTGACGAAGTTTGTGACATGTAAGTATGTTCACTCAGTACTGAAGTGACTGTTTATGCCATCTAGTAGCGACACTTTTGCAGTTATCAAAACTACTTTAATACCAAATTTTATAAAAATATAAAACGGATGATCATTTAAATATCTCGTGGGGTCACCACGATTTGGGAATGCGATTCCTTACAGCATCAGGGTTGAGGAGTTGGGTCCTCGAGTTCAACGATTTATAACTGACAATTTCTAAATCCCATCAGTTTTGGTGGTCAGGACCCCTGCAGCACCAGGGTTGAGGAGTTGGAATCAATTTTTAGGGTTCCGTACCTCAAAAGTAAAAACGGAACCCTTATAGGATCACTTTGTTGTCTGTCTGTCTGTCTGTCAAGAAACCTACAGGGTACTTCCCGTTGACCTAGAATCATGAAATTTGGCAGGTAGGTAGATCTTATAGCTGACATTTGGGGAAAAATCTGAAAACCGTGAATTTAGGGTTAGAACACACAAAAAAAATTAAATTGTGGTCATGAACTAATAATGAGTATTTTCAACTTTCGAAGTGAGTGACTATACCAAGTGGGGTATCATATGAAAGGTCTTCACCTGTACATTCTAAAACAGATTTTTATTTATTTTTATGCATCATAGTTTTTTAATTATCGTGCAAAATGTCGAAAAAATACGACTGTAGTACGGAACCCTCATTGCGCGAGCCTGACTCGCACTTGGCCGGTTTTTTAAGGGTCAATATCGCAAAGTTTCTCTATTAATTAAAAAAAATTACGCGAATTGATTCAGAAATCTCGGAGATTTCAGCGTACCTACAACTACATAACTCCTTCTTTTTTGAAAGTCGGACAGAAAGTAGCCTATGTTACTCCTTGGTTAATCTTCCACTTGTCTGTGAAAGTCCCGTCAAAATAGGTTGAGCCGTTTCGAAGATTAGCCCGTTCAAACAGACAACAGACAGACAGGCAAAAATTTTAATAACGTGTTTCAGTTTTGGTACAGTTCCAATAACCATATTTAAGGTAGTTATGTCGATTTTGCAGAAATTCAATTCAGTTTTATTTATTAGTATAAGTATAGAATATAGATATAGATTTTTAATAAAAAAAGCTTCATAATTGTTAAACTTGCCATAGGTTATTCAATGCTCCCCGGTAACATGGCTAATAATCTCTCTTCGGGGATATTGTTAGCCATGGCTAATGACCTGGCAGGGGGGAAGGTTTCTCCGCGTGTCCCTCTGCCTAGCAGAGGGCGCAGCGGACGAGGCGGAGGATGGGACGCGGGCGACGTGCGCGGAGTGTGCAGTTGTCGTCCGTTGGGTCCCCGGGTCGGAAGGCGCACCCACTTCGTCGGTGCGCCTCGGACGTGCGGTGTGGGGACCTCGTGAGTGGGGTCCCCGGTGGAGAGTCCACCTCGGCGGATGTCGCTGACTGGGTTGCGGTGGTTTGCTTCGGCGATCCCGTGACCCAGTCACCAGGCGACGCGCAGGAGCGCCGCTGGGTTTTAGTGGGTATTCCGGTCGCCTCTCGGCCGGCGAGTCCCACATACCTTCCATCCAGTTGGTTGGCTGGGTGGTTAGCTGGCTGGTTGCCAGGAGGGGGGAATGCGTAAACGCATTTCCCAGCGTTAAAAAAAAAGGTTATTCAATGCTGCCTAGGCAGTAACAAGACTGTTTAATTTTAAATTACAAATGCCATGCCACCCATGCAAAACTGGGGAAATTATGAAGCCAAAAGTTTTCTCTTGAAATCCTCGAGTACGAATCGAGGATTTACATTCGCTTTAAGTATCTTCACATCTTATGTTAACTGACTACACTTTCAAATATATCCTACGTAATAGTCGTGTGTATCTGTGCAGTTCGTGCACATTTTGCGAGAGAATCACATAAAATGCGGGATTTACTTACTGAAATATTTCGCTAAAGAAAGGTTTGTACGCACCTGAGCGGCGCGGCGCGGCGCTTCAGCGAGCTGCACGTCGCGGCACAGAGCTTCAAAATATCATTTCTATCATTTTGTATGGCGCATATCGCACTAGAGCGGCGCTGCACAGCGCTTCACCACGCTTCACCGCGCGTTGCCGCGCGTCACATCTGGAGAGAATATTTTGAAGCGCAGCGAAGCGACGCGCAGTGCAGTGACGCTAGTGCGACATACCCAGCGGCGCGGCGCGGCGCTTCAGTATGCGTACGTCGCTCGAATAAGATACACGCGCATCTTGTTAGGTATTTAAAGTACAGGCAAGAATCGGCAAGATAGACCTCAAAATAAATAACGTAGGTTTAATTTTTGGCACATGACGTGTTCCTCATGCGCTTAGAAGTATATCCTCAAAGGTCCCAACCCCTAGGATGTCGGCTTCCCCCCTTCCCAGTGTCTAAATGTATAAATGTCTCTCCAAGCGTTATGAGAAAACATCAATGGTAAAAATAATCCTGATTAAATAACTATAATATTGTACATATTATACCTACCTACTTCATCTAGGTAGAATTAATAGTTTCGGAAATATGCCTACCTATTGTTGTACTTGTGTTTATATTATACTAGCTTATGCCCGCGACGTCGTCCGCGTGGACTACACAAATCTCGAATCCCTATTTTAGGGTTCCGTACCTCAAAAGGAAAAACGGAACTCTTATAGGATCACTTTGTTGTCTGTCTGTCTGTCTGTCAACCTACAGGGTACTTCCCGTTGACCTAGAATCATGAAATTTGGCAGGTAGCTAGATCTTATAGCTGACATTTGGGGAAAAATCTGAAAACCGTGAATTTAGGGTTAGATCACACAAAAAAAATTAAATTGTGGTCATGAACTAATAATGAGTATTTTCAACTTTCGAAGTGAGTGACTATACCAAGTGGGGTATCATATGAAAGGTCTTCACCTGTACATTCTAAAACAGATTTTTATTTATTTTTATGCATCATAGTTTTTTAATTATCGTGCAAAATGTCGAAAAAATACGACTGTAGTACGGAACCCTCATTGCGCGAGCCTGACTCGCACTTGGCCGGTTTTTTAAGGGTCAATATCGCAAAGTTTCTCTATTAATTAAAAAAAATTACGCGAATTGATTCAGAAATCTCGGAGATTTCAGCGTACCTACAACTACATAACTCCTTCTTTTTTGAAAGTCGGACAGAAAGTAGCCTATGTTACTCCTTGGTTAATCTTCCACTTGTCTGTGAAAGTCCCGTCAAAATAGGTTGAGCCGTTTCGAAGATTAGCCCGTTCAAACAGACAACAGACAGACAGGCAAAAATTTTAATAACGTGTTTCAGTTTTGGTACAGTTCCAATAACCATATTTAAGGTAGTTATGTCGATTTTGCAGAAATTCAATTCAGTTTTATTTATTAGTATAAGTATAGAATATAGATATAGATTTTTAATAAAAAAAGCTTCATAATTGTTAAACTTGCCATAGGTTATTCAATGCTCCCCGGTAACATGGCTAATAATCTCTCTTCGGGGATATTGTTAGCCATGGCTAATGACCTGGCAGGGGGGAAGGTTTCTCCGCGTGTCCCTCTGCCTAGCAGAGGGCGCAGCGGACGAGGCGGAGGATGGGACGCGGGCGACGTGCGCGGAGTGTGCAGTTGTCGTCCGTTGGGTCCCCGGGTCGGAAGGCGCACCCACTTCGTCGGTGCGCCTCGGACGTGCGGTGTGGGGACCTCGTGAGTGGGGTCCCCGGTGGAGAGTCCACCTCGGCGGATGTCGCTGACTGGGTTGCGGTGGTTTGCTTCGGCGATCCCGTGACCCAGTCACCAGGCGACGCGCAGGAGCGCCGCTGGGTTTTAGTGGGTATTCCGGTCGCCTCTCGGCCGGCGAGTCCCACATACCTTCCATCCAGTTGGTTGGCTGGGTGGTTAGCTGGCTGGTTGCCAGGAGGGGGGAATGCGTAAACGCATTTCCCAGCGTTAAAAAAAAAGGTTATTCAATGCTGCCTAGGCAGTAACAAGACTGTTTAATTTTAAATTACAAATGCCATGCCACCCATGCAAAACTGGGGAAATTATGAAGCCAAAAGTTTTCTCTTGAAATCCTCGAGTACGAATCGAGGATTTACATTCGCTTTAAGTATCTTCACATCTTATGTTAACTGACTACACTTTCAAATATATCCTACGTAATAGTCGTGTGTATCTGTGCAGTTCGTGCACATTTTGCGAGAGAATCACATAAAATGCGGGATTTACTTACTGAAATATTTCGCTAAAGAAAGGTTTGTACGCACCTGAGCGGCGCGGCGCGGCGCTTCAGCGAGCTGCACGTCGCGGCACAGAGCTTCAAAATATCATTTCTATCATTTTGTATGGCGCATATCGCACTAGAGCGGCGCTGCACAGCGCTTCACCACGCTTCACCGCGCGTTGCCGCGCGTCACATCTGGAGAGAATATTTTGAAGCGCAGCGAAGCGACGCGCAGTGCAGTGACGCTAGTGCGACATACCCAGCGGCGCGGCGCGGCGCTTCAGTATGCGTACGTCGCTCGAATAAGATACACGCGCATCTTGTTAGGTATTTAAAGTACAGGCAAGAATCGGCAAGATAGACCTCAAAATAAATAACGTAGGTTTAATTTTTGGCACATGACGTGTTCCTCATGCGCTTAGAAGTATATCCTCAAAGGTCCCAACCCCTAGGATGTCGGCTTCCCCCCTTCCCAGTGTCTAAATGTATAAATGTCTCTCCGAGCGTTATGAGAAAACATCAATGGTAAAAATAATCCTGATTAAATAACTATAATATTGTACATATTATACCTACCTACTTCATCTAGGTAGAATTAATAGTTTCGGAAATATGCCTACCTATTGTTGTACTTGTGTTTATATTATACTAGCTTATGCCCGCGACGTCGTCCGCGTGGACTACACAAATCTCGAATCCCTATTTTAGGGTTCCGTACCTCAAAAGGAAAAACGGAACTCTTATAGGATCACTTTGTTGTCTGTCTGTCTGTCTGTCTGTCTGTCTGTCCGTCTGTCTACAGGGTGTGTCTGACTCGCACTTGGCCGGTTTTTCTCTTCGATAATTCGTTCTTCTTCTGCACAACAAAGAAATAATAATCAAATCCTCTTCACTGTCGCTCATCTTGCGACGTTGTTGCTCGTACGCGAACGGGTATAAAAGTGACGCGCAAGTGAAGCGAGGTGCCGCGTACTGAAGTTGTAGTGCGGTAGGCACCGTCGAGCGGCCTGAGGTGACGCGTTCTGCAGTCGGACTGAAGCGCCGCGCCGCGCCGCTCAGGTGCGTACGAACCTTTAAGGTAGCTCAGTTCGGTGCTTTCTCCATACAAACGTAGGAGGGAAAGTACAACAATATTCGATATTGTACGCACAAAACTAGAAATTATATCGATTTATCTCGTCATTATCTAGGTTTATTGATATATAAAATATTGAAAAAAATATTGATTTAAAAGTTACGAGGCTCAAAAGATTCCTATTTTAACACTAAATTAATGACAACTTTGGGCGTAAATAAATAAGATTAGGGATATGAAAATTCTAAAACAATTTATCATTAGACGTTGTTTATTTATTCATTAGTTGAAATAACTTTACTTTGCAAACATAAATTCAGCAGTTTTTTCTCAAAAATACTTTTCCTAAACCCTTTTCGCGCGCTTGATTTCAGTGAAAATCATCGTGCCTCTCAACTTTCTCATACAATGTCAAGTGAAAAGCAAACATGTTACCCACGTGCGCTGCCAATTTCGGTCGAGCGTCCTGCGTCACCTTAAGGGGACTCAGTTCGGTGCTTTCTTCATACAAACGTAGGAGGGAAATTACAACAATATTCGATATAGTACGCACAAAACTAAGAATTATATCGATTTATCTCGTCATTATCTAGGTTTATTGATATATAAAATATTGAAAAAAATATTGATTTAAAAGTTACGAGGCTCAAAAGATTCCTATTTTAACACTAAATTAATGACAACTTTGGGCGTAAATAAATAAGATTAGGGATATGAAAATTCTAAAACAATTTATCATTAGACGTTGTTTATTTATTCATTAGTTGAAATAACTTTACTTTGCAAACATAAATTCAGCAGTTTTTTCTCAAAAATACTTTTCCTAAACCCTTTTCGCGCGCTTGATTTCAGTGAAAATCATCGTGCCTCTCAACTTTCTCATACAATGTCAAGTGAAAAGCAAACATGTTACCCACGTGCGCTGCCAATTTCGGTCGAGCGTCCTGCGTCACCTTAAGGGGACTCAGTTCGGTGCTTTCTTCATACAAACGTAGGAGGGAAATTACAACAATATTCGATATAGTACGCACAAAACTAAGAATTATATCGATTTATCTCGTCATTATCTAGGTTTATTGATATATAAAATATTGAAAAAAATATTGATTTAAAAGTTACGAGGCTCAAAAGATTCCTATTTTAACACTAAATTAATGACAACTTTGGGCGTAAATAAATAAGATTAGGGATATGAAAATTCTAAAACAATTTATCATTAGACGTTGTTTATTTATTCATTAGTTGAAATAACTTTACTTTGCAAACATAAATTCAGCAGTTTTTTCTCAAAAATACTTTTCCTAAACCCTTTTCGCGCGCTTGATTTCAGTGAAAATCATCGTGCCTCTCAACTTTCTCATACAATGTCAAGTGAAAAGCAAACATGTTACCCACGTGCGCTGCCAATTTCGGTCGAGCGTCCTGCGTCACCTTAAGGGGACTCAGTTCGGTGCTTTCTTCATACAAACGTAGGAGGGAAATTACAACAATATTCGATATAGTACGCACAAAACTAAGAATTATATCGATTTATCTCGTCATTATCTAGGTTTATTGATATATAAAACATTGAAAAAAATATTGATTTAAAAGTTACGAGGCTCAAAAGATTCCTATTTTAACACTAAATTAATGTCAACTTTAGGCGTAAATAAATAAGATTAGGGATATGAAAATTCTAAAACAATTTATCATTAGACGTAGTTTATTTATTCATTAGTTGAAATAACTTTACTTTGCAAACATAAATTCAGCAGTTTTTTCTCAAAAATACTTTTCATAAACCCTTTTCGCGCGCTTGATTTCGGTGAAAATCATCGTGCCTCTCAACTTTCTCATACAATGTCAAGTGAAAAGCAAAAATGTTACCCACGTGCGCTGCCAATTTCGGTCGAGCGTCCTGCGTCACCTTAATACTCATATCTCAACAGAATAAATATTAAAATAAAAAAAACTGAAAATTCGAATAATGCATTTATTTTGTCAATTCATTTAGGAGATACGAGTGGGATAAGATTCTCAGTAGAGGTAGGGTCCCCTGCAGCCGCAGCCGCAGCTGCCGGCAATGGACACTCCGCCAGCGGCTGGCACGATGCCTCCGAACTCCACGGCGCCCAAGATCGGCACCTGTCCGGCGACCAGGGTGGTACCAGCGACCGGCAGTTCACCGGCGACCACTACATCGCCGATACCTTCGCCGCCGTAAGCTGCGCCGCATCCGCCGTAAGCGAGCGGAGCGCCGAGACCGAGTCCGTAAACGCCGTCAGCGAGGCCGTAAGGGCCGATACCGAGTCCGTAGGGAGCGCCCAGACCGTAAGCACCGGCACAATCGCCGGCATAACCGCCGAGATAACCGCCGTAAGCTGGGCCAATGAGCTCAGCGCCGCGCAGGTACTGGCCCCATACATTCTGGAACATCGACAAATATTTTATTATTAGTTAATTTGATGAGAAACTCATATGTATATAAACTGTGCTAGATTTATACAAGATTATTATACGATTTAGTGTAAAAATTATGATAATCGGATCACTTAATACCAGTTCTTAATTGAAATCTTTTGTTTTAAAATGAGAAACGAACCCAGGTTATTTTAACAGAACTTTGTTTAAAGTACTTAATATAATTTTCTAAATAATTTCTTTACCTGTACCAAGCAAGCTTGGACGCAGATCAGCAGAACAGCGAAGGAGTTCATGTTGTAGTGTTTGTATTGTGCAGACACGAGGATACAATGATCGGACTCAACTAGGGAGTGCTTTTATACTAATTGTTTACCGTAGTAATTCGTAAAATTTCGAAATTTTTAAAAACGTGCCTCTAAGTTTTTGAGTAAGTAGGAATATCATATTACAAATAGAATGTCTTACAAATAGGATCTCTACAAAATGGCTTAGTTTTTTGTCTTGTTGATAAAATAATAATTACCCATTAATTTGTGTGTAGCAATTTCTACCATAATTTCGGTTTTTACGTATTGACAGATATAAATAATTTATAACATATCGACTATTGATATACAAGACTTAGTAACAGCCATTGCTAAACTTCATATTACTAACATACAAATAAATTTTACAAAAGTCACGTTCGTGTATTAATCCGAGCTATTAAGTATCGAACGATATTTTTAAGTATTACTTAATTTACATAATTTTCTATTTTGATAAGTTTTACTTTGACTTCATAGCTATAAAAGGAAATTAAATATTGCTTTCAAATTATTCTGTAGTTTAAACTCCAAGAATTAACAATCCAAAATGGTCTTCAAAGCCGTACTCTTCGTCTGCGCTCAGGCTCTTGTGATGCAGGTTCGTAGATATCGCAAAATAATTCATTTTATCATGCCATGCCACCAAAATGAAACTTATAGAAGTTGCTTTCCTTAATCTAAAATTACAGGTGCTTAAACAGAATGTCTTTGTTGTTTGCAGTCCATCTCCGGACAATGTATCGGCGCCGGCTGGGCCGGGGCTCCGTGGGGCGGTATCGGGGCTCCGTGGGGCGGTATCGGCGCTCCCTGCGGCTGCGGCGCCGAGTGGGTCACCACTCCCGCGTTCTCCGGCGGCGGCCTCCCAGTGGCCAGCGCCTCCGCTATCCCACCGAATGGAGTTTCCGTGCTATCTGAGAACGCTTATGCAGGAGAGCTCGCTGTCCGCGGCGCTCTGCCGTTCTTGGGAACTGTGGGTCTAGAGGGCGCCCTGCCGACTGCTGGTGCTGGTGCGGTCGCGTACGGTTGCGGCAACGGAGAGGTCGCTATATTGACTGAGGGTGCTGCTGGTATCGCTGGCCCACTCGGCTACGGCGCCGCTATTGGTCCCTTCGGCTACGGCTATGACGGTCTGGGCTGTGGCGCCGCTATTGGTCCATTTGGTTACGGCTATGATGGTCTGGCCTACGGTGGCTGCGGGTACGGACGTGCTTTCATCTAAGAAGTCCTGATGACAATGTTCTTACTAAAACTGATCAATAAACTGAACTGGCAATTATATTTTGATTTTTTTCATTCATTCATTATAATCCCACTTTGTGTTTGTTTGTCATTAGGTAGGTAGCTACCTCGTGCTTTATTGCAAAGTACAATTAATAATGTGTTTTAGGAACATAGATTGCTTTTGGTCTCGGTTTTAAGTATAATAACCATTTTAAATTTTCGATTTTAAGCTAAAAAAGCATGTCAAATCATTGTGACGTCACATGCCAGTATTTCATAGAACCTCGCATACCTACTAAGCGCGTGTTTTGACGTTTGTTAAAAAGATACTGATTTGACTAGTTATCAAACACCGGATTCAGGCAGGAAATCACGTCTACAGCCGTACTCAGAGTCGCTAATTCTTACTTAAGACAGAGTTAAAACGAGACAGAGCTATATCTCTCACCTCACATAAATGTCTTGTTTTAACTCAATATTAAGTAACGATTAGCGACTCTGAGTGTGGCTGTCAATTTATAACACATCACTTTTGAAATCAATTCTGAGTAGGTAATTCTTTGCTGGCAATGTGTGTCCAGATAAAATATTTATAAATAAATCCGGCCAAGTGCGAGTCAGGCTCTTGCAACGCGGGTTCCATACTACAGTCGTATTTTTCGACATTTTGCACGATAAATCAAAAACTATTATGCATAAAAACAATTGACTTATATCTAAATATATTAAAGGAAAAGGTGACTGACTGACTGACTGCCTGACTGACTGACTGATCTATCAACGCACAGCTCAAACTACTGGACGGATCGGGCTGAAATTTGGAATGATAGCTATTATGACGTAGGCATCCGGTAAGAAAGGATTTTTGAAAATTCAACCCCTAAGGGGTGAAATAGGGGTTTGAAATTTGAGAAGTCCACGCGGACGAAGTCGCGAGCATAAGCTCTAATAATGCCCCACACACCCGCACAGCTCTCGCGCTAATACGGTGCGGGCGAGCGCAAGTGACGTGCGGGTGTACCGGGCCCATACCCCGATTGCCAGCTCAACCTGTCGGACTATAACGTATAGTACGCGACAGGTCGAGATGGTAATCGGGGTATGAGGTGGGGGGATGCCCCGCACACCCGCACAGTTGCCATTTCAACCTATCGCGTACTATACCTACTTACTCTTCATATTTTTTGTGACTCCACATCGAAACAGACCAACCTAGCTGTCAAATTTCAAGATTCTGGGTTAGTCAGTTTTTAAGTTTAAAAGTTTAAGGGTGTCTGGCAGGGGGTTACCACGACACTTAAGTATCTGGCAATGCATGACGCGATTTCTTTTACTATTCCGAAGAAGATATTAAAAAAAACCGGCCAAGTGCGAATCAGACTCGCGCACTGAGGGTTCCGTAGTACAATCGTATTTTACCCACATTTTGCACGATAAATCAAAAACTACTAACTAGATCTCGTTCAAACCAATTTTCGGTGGAAGTTTGCATCGTAATGTACATCATATATTTTTTTTAGTTTTATCATTCTCTTATTTCAGAAGTAACAAGGGGGGGGACACATTTTACCACTTTGGAAGTGTCTCGCGCAAACTGATATTAGAAACCTCAATGTCATTTTTGAAGACAGCTATCCATAAATACCCCTCACGTATGGGTTTGATGAAAAAAAAATTTAGTTTCGGTTTGAAGTATGGGGAACCCCAAAATTTATTGTTTTTTTTTCTATTTTTATATAAAAGTCTTAATGCGGTTCACAGTATACATCTACTTACCAAGTTTCAACAGTATAACTCTAATAGTTTCGGAAAAAAGTGGCTGTGACATACGGACGTACAAACAGACAGACATGACGAATCTATAAAGGTTCCGTTTTTTGCCATTCGGCTACGGAACCCTAAAAATAGACTTTATACTGTGACGTAAGATTTTGACACCTTTATTATTAGTACCTGTTATATTCCAAAGCCACCATGATGCAGTGTTGGGGACAATACGCAGAGAAACTTTCAGCTTTTATAAAATAACGAAGATCTGGACCGCGCTGGCTCTCTCTCTCTATATGCGACTAGCATTATGCTCGCGACTTCGTTTGCGTGGGCTACAAAAATTTCAAACCCCTATTTAATCCCCTTAGGGGTTCAATTTTCAATAATCCTTTCTTAACGGATGCCTACGTCACTAGCTATCTGCATGCCAAATTTCAGCTCGATCCGTCCAGTAGTTTGGGCTGTACTTTGATAGATCAGTCAGTCAGTCAGTCATCTTTTTCCTTTTTTATATTTAGATTCCTCGCGATTTGATAGTAAAATTACTATTTTTTTATTATTATTTATTATTATACCATAATGTATGGCAAAAATGGCAAGTGGGAACTAGCAACTTTAAATTTTCCGAGGTAAAATGTAGCTTATATGTTAACTCAGGACATAATCTATCTCCATTTTAAATTTAAATTAAATCGGTGCAGTCATTGTAGCTTGAAGGAATAACAAATATTCAAATTTGAATATTCGTCCGCGTGGACTACACAAATTTCAAACCCCTATTTCACGACCTTAGGTGTTGAATTTTCAAAAATCCTTTCTTACCGGATGCCTACATCATAATGGCTATCTGCATGCCAAATTTCAGCCCGATCCATCCAGTAGTTTGGGCTGTGCTTTGATAGATCAGTCAGTCAGTCAGTCAGCCACCTTTTTCCTATTATATATTTAGAATCCTCGCGATTCGATAGTAAAATTGCAAGTGGGAACTAGCAACTAGAAACCTATAAATTTTCCGAGGTAAAATGTAGCTTATAATATGTTAACTCAGGACATAATCTATCTCCATTTTAAATTTAAATTAAATCCGTGCAGTCATTTTGTAGCTTGAAGGAATAACAAATATTCAAATTTCCCCTCACCGATTTTTGAAAATTCCACTTTCAAGCTGGGGTGGATTAGCTAGTAAGTACGTCTATACAGTAGGTAAGTCTGCATGCAAAACGGTAAATCATGATCCAAAAATCCCTGAGCATTTTCTTAATTTTATACTGAATCAACAGGTTTGTGGCACAATAGCGTTGCGAATAATAAACGTAGATATATAGTAAAAAAACTAAATAGTTTAATAATGCATTTAATTCGTCAATTTATTTAAGAGATACAAGTGGTATAAGATTCTCAGTAGAGGTAGGGTCCCCTGCAGCCGCAGCCGCAGCTGCCGGCAATGGACACTCCGCCAGCGGCTGGCACGATGCCTCCGAACTCCACGGCGCCCAAGATCGGCACCTGTCCGGCGACCAGGGTGGTACCAAGGACCGGCAGTTCACCGGCGACCGCTACATCGCCGATGCCCTCTCCGCCGTAAGCTGCGCCGCAACCGAACGGAGCACCGAGACCGAGTCCGTAAGCGCCGTCAGCGAGGCCGTAAGGGCCGATACCGAGTCCGTAGGGAGCGCCCAGACCGTAAGCACCGGCACAATCACCGGCATAACCGCCGAGATAACCACCGTAAGCTGGCCCAATAAGCTCAGCGCCACGCAGGTACTGGCCCCATACATTCTGGAACATGGGTAAAACAATTTTACAATATCTCCATTTGTATTTTGTATATAAACTGTGCTAGATCTAGGCAATATAAGCTCTAGAAGATAGGTATTATCACTAGATTTAGTGTAAAAAAAATAATAATTGGATTACTTAATACCAGAATTCTTAATTGAAATCTTTTATTATAAATGAAATATGAACCTCAATTATTTTAACAAAGCTTTTTTCAAACTACTTAGGTAGGTACTTAATTAATATAATTTTCTAAATATTTTCCCTTACCTGTACCAAGCAAGCTTGGACGCAGAGCAGCAGAACAGCGAAGGTGTTCATGTTGTAGTGTTTGTATTGTGCAGACACGAGGATACAATGATCGGACTCAACTAAGGACTGCTTTTATACCAATTGTTTTACATAGTAATTCGTAGAATTTCAAAATTATTGAAAACGTGCCTCTATCTAAGTTTTTGAGTACGTAAGGTAATAAATAACAATGTTCTCTATAATATGACCTAATTTTTCAGTCTTTTTGACAAAGTAATTAATAATTTGTGTATTTATTCGATTATTATGGTTTTTACGACCTGCCCCAGTTCTGCACAGGTAGCTTATTACAAATTTCGTAGGAATCTCTTATTTTTTGAAATTAAAATGTAGCCTCTATGTCACTCACTGTCAAATCTTCAAATTTTGAAAACGGTAAAATTGCGGAAGTTGGAGTATTTTGGCCATATTATGAGAAATAGAGAAGCTGTGATAGCCTATTGGTTTGGACGTCCGCCTTCTAATTGGAGGTCGGGGGTTCGATCCCGGGCACGCACCTCTAACTTTTCGGAGTTATGTGCGTTTTATGTAATTAAATATCACTTGCTTTAACGGTGAAGGAAAACATCGTGAGGAAACCTGCATGCCTGAGGGTTCTCCATGATGTTCTCAAAGGTGTGTGAAGTCTACCAATCCGCACATGGCCAGCGTGGTAGACTATGGCCAAAACCCTTCTCTCTGAGAGGAGACCCGTGCTCTGTAGTGAGCCGGCGATGGGTTGATCATGATAATGATGATGAGAAATAGCAAGTATAACCTCCTTCAGCTCATAAATAGCCAGCAGAAGACTACCTGGCTGAAGAAGAACATCGTGGGCCGTGGCTCAAGAATTTACGCTTATAGATAATTTGTGTGTCGACACTTCGGATGACTAATTACTTATATCCGTAGTAACAGCCATTGCTTAACTTCATATTACTGACATATAAATAAATTTTACAAAAGTCACGTCGATCTATTAATTCAAACGAAATTTTATGCATTTACACAATATCTGATTGATAAGGATTTACTTGGATTCCGTTGCTATAAAAGGAAATTATGTTGATTTGAAACTATTCTCAAGTTTAAACTCGAAGAATTAACAATTCAAAATGGTCTTCAAAGCCGTACTCTTCGTCTGCGCTCAGGCTCTTGTGATGCAGGTTCGTAGGATATCGCAAATTAATTTTAAAATGCCACCAAAATGAGCCACACGGAATTTGCGAAGTTTGTAAAGATTACAGGTGCTTGAACAGAATGTCTTTGTTGTTTGCAGTCCATCTCCGGACAGTGTATCGGCGCTGGCTGGGCCGGGGCTCCGTGGGGCGGTATCGGGGCTCCGTGGGGCGGTATCGGCGCTCCCTGCGGCTGCGGCGCCGAGTGGGTCGCCACTCCCGCGTTCTCCGGCGGCGGCCTCCCAGTGGCCAGCGCCTCCGCTATCCCACCGAACGGAGTTTCCGTGCTATCTGAGAACGCTTATGCAGGAGAGCTCGCTGTCCGCGGCGCTCTGCCGTTCTTGGGAACTGTGGGTCTAGAGGGCGTCGTGCCGACTGCTGGTGCTGGTGCGGTCGCGTACGGTTGCGGCAACGGAGAGGTCGCTATGTTGACTGAGGGTGCTGCTGGTATCGCTGGCCCACTCGGCTATGGCGCCGGCATTGGCCCCTTCGGCTACGGCTATGACGGTCTGGGCTGTGGCGCCGCTATTGGTCCCTTTGGTTACGGCTATGATGGTCTGGCTCGCGGTGGCTGCGGGTACGGACTTGCTTTCATCTAAGAAGTTTTTATTTGAATATCCATAGTCTTGTACTCTAGTAGTACATTGAATAATGCAGTACTAAAAATAAATCCAATTGAATAATGTACCTACTTTTTCTTTTTAACTGACTTCAAAAAAAGGAGGAGGTTCCCAATTCGTCGGAATCTTTTTTTTTCACTGATACCCTATAGTTTACACTTTAACCTAAGTAGATTTTATTGGTTTAATTATTTAATTTATCATTATAGCTTTCTCTTAATGGAGAGCACGCGGCGCTCGCCACGAATGAGACATAAATTACAAACAAGTCAGTGTTTGGTTTGAGTTACAAAAACTCGATACATTACAATAAATAAAATTTAATAAAATTATTACGGAAAGCCTAAATGATAAATTTAATGTCATAGGAATCTTTCTTGACATGACTAGAGCATTTGACCTAGTTTGTCATAAATCTCTCTTAGATAAACTTGAAAAATACGGAATTAGAGGAAAATGTTTAGAATGGCTAACAAGTTATCTTAGCAAAAGAATGCAATGTGTAGAAATTCTTCAAACAACAAATTCATGCTGTAAGGCTTATCGCTCTGTATATAAAGTCCAACATCCGTATGGTGTACCACAGGGCAGTGTTTTGGGTCCCTTATTGTTTCTCCTTTACATCAACGACCTTCCCCACTTTATTAATCAACAGTGTATAATGTATGCGGATGACACGACTATCATAGTAAAAAGCAAAAATAAATTAACTATTGAATTTGATGCAAACGAAGCGTTGTCTAATGTAATAAAATGGTTGGAACTAAATAACCTCTCTGTAAATATGCAAAAAACCAAATTTATCCAATTTTTACCATATAATAATGTGTTATCAAATTTTAAAATAAACTATATGGGATCTGCCGTTGAAGATGTAGAGTCTACATCGTTTCTAGGTTTCATAATCGATCGGCATTTTAATTGGAAAACCCATGTTGAAAACCTATGCAGCAAATTGGATAAGTTTGTTTATGTCCTCAGACGGCTCCACCAAACTTCAGATATGAAAACAGCATTAATAGCCTACCAAGGGTATGTTTCATCACTATTAAGATATGGGATTATCCTGTGGGGAAATTCGGTATTTGCTAATAAAGTTTTTATAAAACAAAAAGCATGTCTGAGAGCATTATGTGGACTGCAACCATTGGATACCTGTAAGCCTTTATTTAAGAAACATCATATTCTTACCTTACCCTGTCAATATTTATATGAATTGCTATTACTATGAAGAAAAACCCAAACTATTTTAAAACTTATGCTGAGTTGGGTGAGGTGAGATCTCGTAGAGCTCAGAGAAGGAACAAACTAGTTGTGCCTCCTAAAAGACTACAGATGTTTGAAAAGAGTAAACACTATATGGCAATAACTGTGTACAATAAACTTCCTGACAACTACAAAAACACTACTATAAATAATTTCAAGAGGAAAACTCATGAGCTGCTTATAAATAAATGTTATTACAACATCTCGGAATTTTTGATTGATGAGCTCAAATAATTTGTCTAAAATAATATCTAAATAATGTAAATCTGATGACTTAGATTAGATGACTGAAATAAATTATGGTCTTTGTAGTGCAATAGTTAGGTATCCCCTCTGTATGACATGTAAAAATTTAAATGACTGTTATTATTTCTATTTTTTTTTTTCTCTTGTTTTTGTATGACTTAATTAATTTACTTTCTGAATATTATATAATTTTAAAGATTTTGTAATTTATATGTACTTACATGTTTTTAAAAATTTAACTGTAATGTAATACTTAAATATTCATACACCAATATTCTAAGGTAGAATGCATAAGGCTCGCCAACTAATTTTATAACCATGTTATGTCACCTGCATTCTTATGAATAAATTTATTATTTATTATTTATTTATTTATTTATTTATTTACACCAAAATGTTATCTGCAAGTCAATCTCCAGCTTAAGAATCACAGGACATCTGTTCTGTGACTTCGGTGGCATCTTAAGTTTCTCTGAAATCGCCTTAGATGACGTATCCCAACCTGTTTGCTCCATTTTTTAGGGTTCCGTACCTCAAAAGGAAAAACGGAACCCTTATAGGATCACTTTGTTGTCTGTCTGTCTGTCAAAAACCTACAGGGTACTTCCCGTTGACCTAGAATCATGAAATTTGGCAAGTAGGTAGGTCTTATAACTGACATAAGGGGAATCTTACAACCGTGAATTTGTGGTTACATCACACAAAAAAATTAAACTGTGGTCATGACCTAATAATTAGTATTTTCAAATTTCGAAGTAAGATAGCTATATCAAGTGGGGTATCATATGAAAGGGGTTCACTTGTGCATTCTAAAACATATTTTTATTTATTTTTATGCATCATAGTTTTTGAATTATCGTTGCAAAATATCGAAAAAATACGACCGTAGTACGGAACCCTCGGTGCGCGAGCCTGACTCGCATTTGTTGATACTTCGGTTCGCTCTACCAAAACAACGGTAATTTTGACCGAGATGTGAACGAATAGAATGAATGCGGGATGGATAAAATGGCGACGGGTCTCAGGTGTTATAATTATGCGACCCAAACATATTATCACTTATTTATAACTAGCTGATCCCCGCGGCTTCGCCCGCGTAGATTTAGGTTTTTAAAGATCTCGTATAGCCTATGTCACTCAGGAATAATGTAGCTTTCTACTGGTGAAAGAATTTTTAAAATCGGTTCAGTAGTTCCAAAGATTACCCCCTACAAACAAACTTAAGGACATTACCTCTTTATATAATAGTATAGATTAACTGAAAAAAATCTATTAGTCTGTTAAACAAAAAATAATATGTGTGTTCCCTAATTGAAATATAAGTTTTTGAAACACATATTTTATGTGAAATACATAATAATACTACGTGTAGGACGTAGCACGTAGATAACATTCCAGTGCTACGAACGTAGTAGCTACTGGCTACCTACATGCTACGCAATCGCTAAGAGAGGACTAGACTAGACTAAACAATGGCGTCAATCTGATGTTTTTCTCTGAACTAAATTTAGAGTAAGTATCTGCATCATTTTCTTTAATTTAATTATTATTGCTAAAAAAGGATGGAAAATGAATTTTAAATCAAATACTAAATTCTAGTGCTCTTCCATGCCCAAGACTGGCGCCTAAAGTTGCGAGGTTTGACAGTTCTAAATAATTAAATTAAGTTTGTTTGTCTTTTTCTTATTACATTAGTAAAATAATCATTACATTAGAAAGTAATCTACTTAGTAGGTAAGACTACTTAAGGGTATCAGTAAAATGAAATTCATGATTTAATTGGATTTATTTTAAGTATCATTCGGGGCTTGTGCACTCAGTGCAGATTGGGATTACTGCATTATTCAATGTATTTCAATATATTTATATATGTGTATAAAAGCACACTTTCGCATTTATAATATTAGTATGGATTAGTATGGAAGTGGTCATTTACTCGTATTTGGAAAGAATATCTTCGGACAATTTCTAGATATTCTATCGAATTCAGGTAATTGATTGGGCAAAGCTGTGATAGCCTAGTGGTTAGGACGTCCGCCTTCTAATCGGAGGTCGAGGGCTTGATCTCGGGTACGCACCTCTAACTTTTCGGAGTTATGTGCGTTTTAATTAATTAAATATCACTTGCTTTAACGGTGAAGAAAAACATCGTGAGGAAACCAGCATGCCTGATAGTTCTTCATAATGTTTTCAAAGGTGTGTAAAGTCTACCAATCCGCACATGGCCAGCGTGGTAGACTATGGCCACACCCTTCTCAATCTGAGAGGAGACCCGTTCTCAGTAGTGAGCCGGCGATGCGTTGATGATGATGATTGGGTAAGTGGTCATAGTCGCGAGTATATAAATAAACCCGCGTCGGGTCCTCAAACACAGGTCATATTCGAGCTTTACGTTAATAAAGGTAATAAGTTCGTATGGACAGATTTAGGTTACAAAGAGACAAGAAGTTCAGGAAAATGCTTTTATTTCTTTAATTCGTTTGGTAGAGGTTTTCAGTAGCGGTAGGGTCCCCTGCAGCCGCAGCCGCAGCTGCCGGCAATGGCCACTTCACCAGCGGCTGGCACGATGCCGCCGAACTCCACGGCGCCCAAGATCGGCACCTGTCCGGCGACCAGGGTGGTACCAGCGACCGGCAGTTGACCGGCGACCGCTACATCGCCGATGCCTTCGCCGCCGTAAGCTGCGCCGCAGCCCCCGTAAGCGAACGGAGCACCGAGACCGTAAACGCCGTCAGCGAGGCCGTAAGAACCGATACCGAGTCCGCAACCGCGGTCGGCGAGGCCGTAAGAGCCGATTCCGGGGCCGAAAGCACCGAGACCGTAAGCTCCGAAACCGGGAGCGATCAGCTCAGCGCCGTAGTACTGGCCCCAAACATTCTGAAATACAAAGAAAAAACTTCTTTATTTACATACACGCGTAATCATTATCTCTATATCTCAGGATAGGATCATCAATCACTACTATAATTTTGTAAATGCGAAAAAAAGTTTCCTTATCCATCAATCACGCCGCAATGGACTCAATCAAGCAACGAATAGACGTGGTTCTTTGCATAGCTAGTTAAAAACTTAAAGAGTGACATCCTGGAAATCAAAAAGTTCGGCAGGATTTTAAGAATCTCCGTAAGAAGTAATATGATATGTTTAGAAGGGATTTTCCCTTACCTGAACCAAGCAAGCTTGGACGCAGAGCAGCAGAACAGCGAAGGAGTTCATGTTGTAGAGTTTGTATTGTGCAGACACGAGGATACAATGATCGGACTCAACTAGGGCACGCTTTTATACCAATTGTAGTATTTTATATCTTGAGTATTTCGAAAGCTTCCAAAACGTGCCTGACACGTGTCTCATAATATTAAAAAGTCAAGATTCTTTTTACTTACCGTGTGAATAGATTTAGTAAAAGTTATTGAAAAATGTCGTATTACTGACATACAAACTAAATTCTCCTAAAGTCACGTCTTACGATACGATATTAAACTATGTTACTATTTACACAACAAATGTATGATAATGATAAGGATTTCGTATCGGATTCTTTTTGTATAAAAGAAAACAATTTGGTTTTTCAAACCATTCTCAAGTTTACACTCGAAGAATAAACAATCTAAAATGGTCTTCAAAGCCGTACTCTTCGTCTGCGCTCAGGCTCTCGTGATGCAGGTTCGTAGACAAACCAAACTTACCAAGTACCAAAAACGAGCTTATAAAATTCATGTAAGTTTTTATAAGATGACAGGTACTTGACCATTTTTGTGTTGCTTGCAGTCCATCTCCGGACAGTGCATCGGCGCCGGCTGGGCTGGAGCTCCGTGGGGCGGTATCGGGGCTCCGTGGGGCGGTATCGGCGCTCCCTGCGGCTGCGGCGCCGAGTGGGTCGCCACTCCCGCGTTCTCCGGCGGCGGCCTCCCAGTGGCCAGCGCCTCCGCTATCCCACCGAACGGAGTTTCCGTGCTATCTGAGAACGCTTATGCAGGAGAGCTCGCTGTCCGCGGCGCTCTGCCGTTCTTGGGAACTGTGGGTCTAGAGGGCGTCGTGCCGACTGCTGGTGCTGGTGCGGTCGCGTACGGTTGCGGCAACGGAGAGGTCGCTATGTTGACTGAGGGTGCTGCTGGTATCGCTGGCCCACTCGGCTATGGCGCCGCTATTGGTCCCTTCGGTTACGGCTACGGCTATGATGGTCTGGCTCTCGGCGGATGCGGATGCGGACGTTTCATCTAAGAAGATTTCATTTGAATATTCATAGTCCTGTACTCTAGTAGTACCTACATAGAAAAATGCATAAGCCCCGGATGAAATTATTTAATACCTGAAATAAATCCAACTGAATCGTGTATTTCTTTTTATACTGATACCCTTAAGTAGTTTAACCTACTATGTACATTTATTGGTTGAGTAATTGTATCATTGGCTTTCTCTTACCGCGGAGTCGCTAATCGTTGTTTAAAATTGAGTTAAAACGAGACAGATTTATGAGAGAGATATAGCTCTGTCTCGTTTTAACTAAACTTAAGTAACGATTAAGCGACTCTGAGTACGGCATTTAAGTTTAAAACTTGTACCAAGTTTTAGACTAAACTTAAATGACGCAGATATGACAAACAAGAATACGACCATGTTTGACACTCTTGTTGTGTATGTGTATGGTAGGTTCTAAAAATATTTAATTTGAATATATCAATATGAACCGTCCATTTGTAAACTAGTATTTTTCTACCTACTTCTACCAAAGAGTATGTAATCACTACGACTTCTACTGTTAAAAATCCCACCACGGATGGACGGTTTGTTTGTTGGTTAGTTGCTTTGATTGTTCTATATCTAAAAAATAATAATTGTTATCTTGTTTTTGCGGAAACTTCAATACATATTTTTATACTAAGTATTTTAAGTTTGAGATTCCCAAACCTATCCGAGATAAATAAATCTCGATTCGGTTATTAGAACTGGTTCTGATTGCAACAAAATTGCACAGTATTCGGATCTTTTTCGTATTACGTAATAAGAAAAGGACAAACAAAATTAATTTGTATTTAAAACTGCCACAACTCGCAAATTTAGGCGCCAGGCTTGTACATGTAGAGTAGCACTAAAATATAGTCATTAGTTGAAAATTCATTTTCCGTCTTTTTTTTAGCAATATTAAACAGAAAAAGATGCAGATACTCTAAGTTTAGAGAAAAACATAGGAATTGACGCCATGTTTAGGTAGTCCTCTCTTAGCGATCGCGTAGCATGTAGGTAGCCAGGACCTACTACGTTCGTAGCATTGCAATGTTACCTACGTCCGACTCTTAGCATTAAACACTATCTCTCTGTCATCAGTAATTTGACATTTGAAGGAAAAAGACAAAACAGAGTGTAACTATTCCACCGCTATTTCAGGTTTATTTGTTAGAGGGTAAGTATTTCACATAAAATATGTATTTCAAATCTAATATTACACTCAGGGGACGCCCACATATTATTTTTTGTTTAGTCTAATAGTTTTAAAAAAAATCTAATATATATATATATATATATATATATATAATAATATATATATAATATATATAATATATAATAATATATAATATATATATATATATAATATATAATATATATATTATATATATATATATATATATATATATATATATAAGGAAGAGGTGACTGACTGACTGACTGACTGACTGACTGATCTATCAACGCACAGCTCAAACTACTGGACGGATCGGGCTGGGTACAGATATAGCTTGCATCCTGGGGAAGGACATAGGTTACCTTTTAGTCGGGCGAGCTTCACGCTTTGATTTCTAGTTGCTTTTATTATGCTCGCCCGACTTCATACATATTATATACCCGTGTAGAAACAGAAGTTATTTTTTACTTTGTAGTGGTTTTGGAAGTCGGTTTTTTAATTTTTTAATTTTATTTTATGATTTTTAGTGTAAGTATAGTCATTGCTTTGTACCTAAAATATCAACTCACCAGCTAAACTTTCCAAATCCACACGGCTTACGAGTTCAGTACCTTGCAGCATCAGGATTGAAGAGTTGGGACTTGAAAAATAACAAAATATGTCTATGCTTTTCTTTTTAAATATGACAATAAAACTTAAAGCTAGCCTTAGTAATTATACTATATAAATCATGACCGCGTGGAATGGTGCCAAGAATACTGGCTGCATTTCCGCGCTGGACAGCCAGGCTGATCCGTTGCGCAAAAAATGAGCCTGCCCTTCTGTCACCAGATGAGGCTATTAATCGCGGTGAAATGTCTCGTAAAATTTTTTAGCACTAAGACTCCATGGCCCCAGGGTCTCCACGGCAAACGGCACAAAATGACGTAACTCTCTATAAGAGAGGCATACTTGCGCCGCTTGCCGTTTTCAGCTGTTTCTGCTGCGGCTCCCGGTCTTGATGCTGTCTTCCTGATATGACACGGGGCCACTGTGTCAACGCAAGTCTATGCTTGGCATTTACAATATTATTTCACTAGGAACAGTTCCTGAATCTCTACGGTTTATTTTTATTTTATTTTATTGTTTTTTGCAATCAACAGCGATATATACAATATAATTTTACATAATAACAGACTGAAAATAAGGCCAAATAGGATTAAATTTTTTTACAGATTACTTAAATAGATATGAAATATAAATTATTTATAACAGTACGTTTGATAATTTAAACAAGCTTTACAATAATATAATAATATGAAAATATAAAAGTCAATTAACTAGTAAAAATACCTAGTAGGTGATTCACAACAAAGTTAGTTAAGTTAAGTTAGTTTAAGAGTGCTGTACCAAGCATTATTATCAGGTTTAAGGAGTTCGGACCTATCGTAATCATGAAGCCGTTGCTCGATACCTAAACTACCAATTCACCATCACAAATTCCTGAATTCCCATGACTTAGGAGTTCAGTACCTTTCAGCATCAGGATTGAGGAGTTGGGATCCGAAGTTCAATGATGTAGTGTGCTTGGTACCTAAAATAATATTGCACCATCCGCAGTTTCTGAACCATTTTTATGAGTACTGTACCCTGCATCATCAGGGTTGAAATTTAAGCACGAAGTCGTTGCTTAGTACCTACATTATTAATTCACAATGAACATTTCCTTAATCTTGATAACTTAGGTAAGTAGTAAGTAGTAACCCTGCAGCATCAGGATTGAGGAGTCGGATTCAGAAATTTTTATGAGAGCACCACGGAAATTTCTGCTGTTGATTGAAAAAAATTGCAAATCGGTCCAGAAACCTTGAAATAATCACACACAAAAAACGGGCTGAGTTGAGAACCACCTCCTTTTTGGAAGTCGGTTAAAAACAACATGGTATAGTACGCGACAGGTCGAGATGGCAATCGGGGTGTGAGGCGAACGACGCTACGCACACCCGAGCTAACTCGGTGCGGGATAGCGCAGGTGACGTGCGGGTTTCGACTTGTCGCTTACTATACTTTTTTTTTTTTTTTTTTTTAATAATTTTAGTGAGCAAGCGAGCAGGCGGGTCACCTGATGTTAAGTGATTACCGCCGCCCATGAACATTTGCAGCACCAGAGGAGCCGCCGATGCGTTGCCGGCCTTTAAAATACCTACCTAAGTAGCCTTTACATTTGTATGAATTTTAACAAAAGGTGCGATATGCCTTTAAGAAAACAGTTCGATAAGCACGTAGTAGGTTTAAATTTCGAAACTAGTAGCATTATAACTCTATTTATAGTGATAGTAGCTATTGGTATAAAAGCGTGCATCTTCTTAGGTCAATCATTGTGTTCTCGAGTTCGACAATTACATCAACACCTCAAGATGTCCTCCTTCGCTCTCTTGGTCCTTTGCTTGCAAGCTTGCTTGCTCCAGGTAAGACAGTTTTCTGTTTTGTTCTGATATGTAAAGCTTACAACAACAAGGTTGGCTTGGAACAAGGTTTTTAGGGTTCCGTAGCCAAATGGCGAAAAGCGGAACCCTTATAGATTCGTCATGTCTGTCTGTCTGTCCGTCCGTATGTCACACATTTTTCCGAAACTATAAGAGCTATACTGTTGAAACTTGGTAAGTAGATGTATTCTGTGAAGCGCATTAAGATTTTCACACAAAAATAGCAAGGTTTAGTTATCTATTTTTATTTTATTTGTCAAAGAAAAAAAGCCTAGAAGAGTTATCTTCTTCTTCTAATAAAATTATTATAAAATTCAAAGTCCTGACTGATACCGTATCATATGCAAGGGCTTTACTTGTACATTCTATTTGTAGATTTTTACTTATTTTTATGCATAATTTTTCATTTATCAAAAAATATTACGGAACCTTCGGTGCGTGAGTCTGACTCGCCCTTGGCCGGTTTTTAGAATGATCGGTTCGATGGATACCAGACCATAGTCCTGACCGTTACACCACTACAACATTCAACATTTTTAAGGCATAGAATTGAATCCAATCATTGCTTAATTCTTTGTTTTTTTTTAAGAATAATAGCCAAGTTAATTGCTGACTAATATTCCCCTTTCCCCTCCAATTAAGCGTAAAGCTTGTGCTAGGAGTAGGTACGACCATAGTGCAACGGATGGGATTTGAATCGGCGGCCTTTCGGTTTTCAGTCCGCTCCTTTAACGGCTCTTTTGTTTTAGATTTGCTAGGTACTTATATCTTGATTTTACTTTACATTTTGCTCTATTGTTTCAGAGTGTATACAGCCGGTGCCTCGGTGGTGATCTAATTGGTCCAGCTTATGGCGGTTATCTAGGCGGTTGTAACGGTTACCTCGATGGTTACCCCGGTGATTATTATGGTGGATATCTTGGCGGTTGTGGTGGCTACCTCGACGGTTACCCCGGTGGTTATTTCGGCCGTTATGGCGGCGCTTGCGGTCTGGACGGTGCCTACGGCTTAGGCTTCGCCGGTCCACTCGCTTACGGTTACGATGCCTACGGCGGCGAAGGTATCGGTGATGTAGCAGTCATTGGGGACATGCCAGTCGCTGGCACCACCCTGGTCGAAGGTCAGGTGCCTATCTTGGGTGCTGTGGAATTCGGAGGCATTGTGCCAGCCGCTGGCACCGTTACCATATCCGGCAGCTGCGGTTGCGGCTGCAGAGGTGGTTACCGTTACTGATAAATAAATGTACCTAGCCTCTTCGATCCGACCCTACCCAACTTAACCGGCATGCATTGAAATTAAAATTTTGTATCTTTTAAAAATCATATTTTAAAATCTGTTATTTTATGTATGTAATTTTTTTTGTATAGACGTGGATATTATGTATTTATTAATGTGTTAAAGGAATGCCATATTATAACTCTATGTATTTTTCCCCAATTCAGTGTGAATTGTGATATAAGTTCTCCCACTTTGGGTCTGTAACTTTTCGAATGTTTCACTCTTTGATCGCTAACAATATCTACAAACCTTACTTGTTAAATTATTGTATTGTCCGTAAAAATGACTCCTCAAGCGCCATTTTAACTCTATAGGTCAACTGTCATGTCAAAAGTACGGTTCACCTTTAAAATAAGGACCAAAATCGTACTCTTCACATGACAATTGACACATAAAGTTAAAAAAGCGCGTGAGGAGTCATTTTTTACGCATTATATTTAAAGTGGATATGTAGGTATCAAATTAAAGGAATGCTATATTATTATTGTAACTGATATTTTTTTTTCATTTGGTGTGAATTGGGTATTTGACTCTTTTTCTTTTTCTTGAATTTTTTTATTACTTTATTATAAACTAGAATAAAAATAACGACGTAAACTGAAAAAAAACGAATTAAATCGACCAAATAACAAAAAAGTTATAAGCATTTAAATATTTCTGATTAGACAGAGATAGCGATACAGCAGTTTGACGTCACACCTACAATGCCATAGTAGCTTCGTGCGGTTTCATACAAATTTTCGTTTTGCGAGAAAGGGATAGAAAACCCTCCCAGTCCAAAATTAAAATGCCTGTAACTTTGTAAATCTTTGTTGGATTTTAATATATTTTTCAGTGTACGTCATTATTTTTATCCTAGTTTATAATAAAGTTAATAACATTTATCAAATTCAAAAGTAGGAAAATACCCAATTGTGATACAACCGGTTCTTCTCTGCGTCTGTAACTTTTTCAATGTTTCACTCATAGATCGCTTAAAACAATACAAACTTTGGTTGCTAACATTAATGTAAAGTGCAAACCGTACGTCTAGTTGTGAAAAAAGTTTCAAACAAACAAACGTACATTGCACTGAATACATACACGGATAAAGATGAAATAAAATTATTTTATAGAATTTTGTGTTTTCTATATAGTTACAGTTCTTACAATTCACGAAGGCGAGTGGCTCATGCTTGTGTTTAAGTCGTATCGGTATATGTAAGGTACTCTGAATGTGTGCGCTTGCTCGCGACTGATTGGTCCGACATGCACGCACACTTACGCAATGCCCGTGTATACGACGTGACCACAATTAAAGTCCACTCGCCTTCGTGAATTGCAAGAACTGTACCTAATTTATAAAATTATCCCATATTCGGCTTCTATCGCAGACTGTCTCGTCACTTAGCACCAGCGTAAGATTGCAGTCAAATGTTATTTTATTTTTGGACCAAAACCATTGATTCTTATGAGAATTATTTTCATTGTTTTACTAAGTAGTTTAATTTCTGTTGTTATAAAGCTAGTCAAAAGAGCTTTTAACATTAAATTGAAGTTTATTTCAAAGAGGTGCTTGGCAAAATTGAGAAAGAAAATTTAATTTGCGTTCAAAATTTTATTTTAATGCAAGATTTATGCAAAATATTTCTCAGTAGAGGTAGGGTCCCCTGCAGCCGCAGCCGCAGCTGCCGGCAATGGACACTCCGCCAGCGGCTGGCACGATGCCTCCGAAATCCACGGCGCCCAAGATGGGCACCTGTCCGGCGACCAGGGTGGTACCAGCGACCGGCAGTTGGTCGGTGACCACTACAACTCCGATGCCTTCGCCGCCGTAAGCGGTGCTGCAGCCGCCGTAAGCGAGCGGAGCGCCGAGACCGAGCCCGTAAACGCCATCAGCGAGGCCGTAAGGGCCAATACGGGGTCCGTAAGCACCGAGTCCATAAGCGCCGCCGCAACCAGAAGCTATCAGCTCAGCACCGCAGTACCTGCCCCAAACATTCTGAAATAACGAAGGACTAAATTTATAACTAAGTATACTAAATTGACTACCTAATTCGCAAGTCCATGGTGCTTCGCATCCAGTAATCGTTAAGAGCTCTGCACTCGAAATTCTAGACAAATAATCGGTAAATGACACAATTTTTTAAATAAAAATAGCGAGCCAACGAGTAGGCGCCCGGTCTTTCAGGAATTTGTTGAATAACCCCATGTATAATCTAATAAGAACCAGAACCAGTGGTAGATGCATCCGACTATTCGTAAGCACTTGTAAAAGTTTATTTGAATAAAAAAGATTTTTATTTTATTTTATTTTATCTTTCACCGCTTATTTTGATTAGATACGGAAGTATAAAAAGATGGCCGCCCAATGGACATTTAAGACAAAATTTATGATACGGAGGGTGAAGTACGAATAAAAAATATTTTCATTTCATTTCATTTCATTTCATAAGAACACCGCCAAAGGGAGTTGGTTTCACAGTTTGCATGTGCGTGGAAAAAAGAATCTGGCACAACGGGTGCTCGAAGTGCACCAGGCACCCACTGGCGAGGGTGCGGTTGTAGTAAAAGGAGGGTAAAATCTGTTTAAGGAGGGTCAAACAGCTCCCATTATAAAGGCGATAAAACACACAAAGAGAGCTTCGACAATCCAGCTATGTATGTCCAATTTCAATAAAGAGGTTAACCACTGAATTTTCAGTAAGCTTTAAGATGTTTTCTCATCCAAAATTCCTCAAAGCTTGAAAACCATTAATGGGACTAGTGATGATTTGGAAAGTTCAGAGTCACTCAGCGGGTGAGGAAATGTGTGGAAATTCGTTTGTGTGTGTTTACGTCCAGTGCTGGATAATACGTGTCTTGTAAGGACAAGACACGTATTATCCAGCACTGGACGTAAAAAAGTAATTTCCCTTACCTGTACCAAGCAAGCTTGGACACAGAGCAGCAGAACAGCGAAGGTGTTCATGTTGTAGTGTTTGTATTGTGCAGACGCGAGGATACAATTATCGGACTCAACTAGGGAGTGCTTTTATACAAATTGTGTTTCATAACGCACTTGTATGATGTGATTCAGTATTTCAAAATCCTTTAAAGTGTGGTTATCTAAAAATGTTTTAAAGTAAGCAGTATATTTTTATACATGTTTAAAGACGATTGTGTAAATTTACACACATTCTTGGCAGAAATTAACTTTATCACTATAAACTTACTAACACAGAAAAGCAAATCATTCCAAAGTCACGTCTTAATATGCAATATGTAATTATTTTGTTAATTTTTACTAAATACTTAATTGCATTTGTGTATTTATTACTTATAACATTGATAAGTGCTGCAAATATATTTGTATAAAAGGCGATTCTTAAGTTTTCATACCATTCCCTCATTCAGCTTGAAGAATTAACAATTCAAGATTTTACAAAACCATTCTATTCGTTTGTGCTCAAGCACTATTGGCACAGGTTCGAAGATACCGTTTCAATTTGCTACGAAGTATTAAACTTAGATAAATATAAATATAGTAAGTTTGTTTGGTAATTAATCGGTGCTTGACCACAATTTCTTTGTTGTTTGCAGTCCATCTCCGGATAGTGCATCGGCGCCGGCTGGGCCGGGGCTCCGTGGGGCGGTATCGGGGCTCCGTGGGGCGCTTCCTGCGGCGCCGAGTGGGTCGCCACTCCTGCGTTTTCCGGCGGCGGCCTCCCAGTGGCCAGCCACTGGGAGGCCGCCGCCCGCCGGAAAACGCCCGCTTTTTTACTTTACTCCATTATTACTCTAACATTAAGTAAAGTTAGAATTTATTGAGAATCAAAATTATTCTTGGAGGAATTACTTAAATTTCAAAAAGAAAAACATTTTTATTTCTAAAAACAAGATACCTAGTCCATGACTGCGATTTTACCTGGTAGTAATGTGACGAGGCAGTATACCTACGATAGAAGTAGAAAGGATAATTTAAAAAACATAGAAAACACAAAATTCTATCAAATAATTTTTATATTTTCATCTTCATCAGTGTATTCAGTGCAATGTACATATTTTATTTGTCTTTTTACACAAGTAGGCAGCAAGCAAAGTTTGTTTGTGTTGTTATTAGTTATAACTTATTTAAGCAATCTAAGACTAGATCACATAATTAATAATTTATATACATTCATATAAACATTCAAAAGGGCGGATACAGAGTGGAAAAATTGGATGGCACACCCAATAAGAAAAATATATAGTTACAATTCAAATAAACATACAAATAAACTATTTCATTTCATTTCAAATATAATAAATAATTTTATATCTAGATACCTATACAAGTACCTATATAAAAGAAAAAGCTGATTGACTGACTGACTGATCTATCAACGCACAGCTCCAACTACTGGACGGATCGATCTGAGATTTGGCATGCAGATAGCTATTATGACGTAAACATCCGCTAAGAAAGAATTTTTGTAAATTCAACCATAAAGGGGTAAAATAGGCGTTTGAAATTTGTGTAGTCCACGCGGACAAAGTCGCGGGAATAAGCTAGTTTTACATACATAAATAACAGATTTCTTCTGAGTTTCAAAAATCCTACAAGATTTTAATTAATGCATGTCAGTGAAGAGGGGTAGGATAGAATGGAAGAGGTAAGATTACATTTACTTCTCAGTAAAGGTAACCACCTCTGCAGCCGCAACCGCAGCTGCCAGTTATGGTAACGCTGCCAGCGGCTGACACAAGGCCTGCGAATTCCACAGCACCCAGGATTGGCACCTGACCTTCGACCAGGGTGGTGCCAGCGACTGGCATTGACCCAATGACTGCTACATCACCGATACCTTCGCCGCCGTAGGCATCGTAACCGTAAGCGAGTGGACCGGCGAAGCCTATACCGTAGGCACTGTCCAGACCGCAAGCGCCGCCATAACGGCCGAAATAACCACCGGGGTAACCGTCGAGGTAGCCACCACAACCGCCAAGATATCCACCATAATAATCACCGGGGTAACCATCGAGGTAACCATTACAACCGCCTAGATAACCGCCATAAGCTGGACCAATTAGATCACCACCGAGGCACCGGCTGTATACACTCTGAAACAATAGAGCAAAATGTAGAGTAAAATCAAGATATAAGTAAATAGCAAATCTGAAACAAAAGAGCCTTAATAGCTCAACGGTTAAAGAAAAAATACGTAGCTATTTCAGGATTTTTGAAAATTCTACCCTCACGCCGATTTTCAAAATTCCACCCGAGTGAAGCCGGGGCGGGCCAGCTAGTAAGTTATAATTGGATCTTTTAGAATTTGTATTCAAGAAGTTCATATTATACATAGGTAGTAAGTTGTGATCTAGAACTGAATCTAGGTACTTAGATGAAAGACATGAAGACATGAGATGATATTTTGTAAGTAAATCAGTACCCTTATTATAAATGCGAAGGTGTGTTTGCTTGTTGGTTTGTCCTTCAATCACGTCGCAACGGTGCAACGGATTGACGTGATTTTTGACGGTGCATGGTTATAAATAAAGATCTAGAGTGTGACTTAGGCCACTTTTTATCCCGGAAAATCAAAGAGTTCCCACGGGATCTTTAAGGTTCGTACGCACCTGAGCGGCGCGGCGCGGCGCTTCAGTGAGCTTCACGTCGCGGCACAGAGCTTCAAAATATCATTTCTATCATTTTGTATGGCGCATATCGCACTAGAGCGGCGCGGCGCGGCGCTTCACCGCGCGTTGCCGCGCGGCACGGCTGGAGAGAATATTTTGAAGCGCACCGAAGCGACGCGCAGTGCAGTGACGCTAGTGCGACATACCCAGCGCCGCGGCGCGGCGCTTCAGTATGCGTACGTCGCTCGAATAAGATACACGCGCATCTTGTTAGGTATTTAAAGTACAGGCAAGAATCGGCAAGATAGACCTCAAAATAAATAACGTAGGTTTAATTTTTGACACATGACGTGTTCCTCATGCTCTTAGAAGTATATCCTCAAAGGTCCCAACCCCTAGGATGTCGGCTTCCCCCCTTCCCAGTGTCTAAATGTATAAATGTCTCTCCGAGCGTTATGAGAAAACATCAATGGTAAAAATAATCCTGATTAAATAACTATAATATATTATGTACATATTATACCTACCTACTTCATCTAGGTAGAATTAATAGTTTCGGAAATATGCCTACCTATTGTTGTACTTGTGTTTATATTATACTAGCTTATGCCCGCGACGTCGTCCGCGTGGACTACACAAATCTCGAACCCCTATTTTACCCCCTTAGGGGTTGAATTTTCATAAATCCCTTTTTAGCGGATGTCTACGTCATATTAGCTAGTTAGCTAGCCAGCATGCCAAATTTCAGCCCGATCCGTCAAGTAGTTTGAGCTGTGCGTTGATAGATCAGTCAGTCAGTCACCTTTTTCTTTTATATAGGTATTTAGATATAATATGTACCTGTGTTTACCTGCCTATTTTATATATTCTATTGCATATAAAACAAAGACATTTTGCGAAAATGCTTTTTCTAATGTAATTTCCACAGAACCTAAGGGACTAGCTGATGCCCGCAACTTCGTTCGCGTAGATGTAGGTTTTTTAAAAATCCCGTGGAAACTTTTTGATTTTCGGGATAAAACTAGCCTATGTGTAGGTACACATAGGCTACTTTTATCCTACAGGGTATAATCTATCTCAGGTATATAGGTACTAGTAGGTAATTCCCGGAAATGTGCTCACCTATAGAAAAATCTAAATCCACGCGGACGAAGTCGCAGGCATCATCTAGTTGCATTTTTTTTTAGATTTTTAATCCCGTGTGAACTCTTTGATTTTCCGGGATAAAAAGTTGCCTACCTCTGTCAATTCCCGGAATGCAAGCTACCTCTGGTCCAAACTTCATATAAATGGGCCTTTAACAATCCTGTGGAAATTCTTTCATTTTCCAGGATAAAAAGTAGCCTGTCCTTCCCCGGGATGTAATTCAACTTTGTACCAAATTTCATCAAATTCGGTTAAGCTGTTGAGCCGTGAAAAGCTAGTAGATAGACAGACAAATACACTTTTGTGTTGATAATAATATAAGTATGGATATGCATAAATATTTTTTTATAATTTCCATAAAAACTATCATCATCATCATCAACCGATAGATATGTCCACTGCTGGACATAGGTTTCTTGTAGGATTATATTACCGACCTGTGTGGTATACCTATTGTTTCTAATGTAATTTCCACAAAAACTATTAGGCAATAGCATAAAGAATTTTGTCTTCGACATTCTGAAGTAAATGTGAAATGGTACAGAGTCATTAAGAAGGCGAGGAAACAAAATGTGATATCCTTCTTGATATCGTGACTTTGGTATGTCAGCAATCCATTTCTTCTTCTTTTTTAGGGTTCCGTACCTCAAAAGGAAAAACGGAACTCTTATAGGATCACTTTGTTGTCTGTCTGTCTGTCTGTCTGTCTGTCTGTCTGTCTGTCTGTCTGTCTGTCTGTCTGTCTGTCTGTCTGTCTGTCTGTCTGTCCGTCTGTCTGTCAAGAAACCTACAGGGTACTTCCCGTTGACCTAGAATCATGAAATTTGGCAGGTAGGTAGATCTTATAGCTGACATTTGGGGAAAAATCTGAAAACCGTGAATTTAGGGTTAGATCACACAAAAAAAATTAAATTGTGGTCATGAACTAATAATTAGTATTTTCAACTTTCGAAGTGAGTGACTATACCAAGTGGGGTATCATATGAAAGGTCTTCACCTGTACATTTTAAAACAGATTTTTATTTATTTTTATGCATCATAGTTTTTGAATTATCGAAATCATACGACTGTAGTACGGAACCCTCATTGCGCGAGCCTGACTCGCACTTGGCCGGTTTTTTCTCTTCGATAATTCGTTCTTCTTCTGCACAACAAAGAAATAATAATCAAATCCTCTTCACTGTCGCTCATCTTGCGACGTTGTTGCTCGTACGCGAACGGGTATAAAAGTGACGCGCAAGTGACGCGAGGTGCCGCGTACTGAAGTTGTAGTGCGATAGGCACCGTCGAGCGGCCTGAGGTGACGCGTTCTGCAGTCGGACTGAAGCGCCGCGCCGCGCCGCTCAGGTGCGTACGAACCTTTAAAAAACCTTGTTACACGCGGACGCAGTCGCGGGTATCAGCTAGTAAGTCAAAACCACGGCGCGTGCGCGAACTGACTCCCTTGAAAAAGGACCCCGGATGGGTTCGTAACTAGTCGGGCTAACGTCGACTAAACACGTGAGTCAGCTAGTAAGTTTTACATATCCGTACCCGTAGTACAAGATTTTACGTCTCACCAAACCAAACCAAATTCGAGAGTTATTATATTAGTAAATACTTCCGCGTTACAGTAAAATGGACCTAAACAGCCTTGAATTGAAGTCAAATATTCAATGCCACTGATTTTAATTTCGCAATGTTTCCGCTTGGAGCGCTGGCTGTAGAAGTGTAGACAAACTTGAGCTTTAAAACAAGGCATTTAAGATCCAGTTTACTGTAACGCGCAAGTATTTCGACTCTCGAATTTGGTTTGGTTTAGTGAGACGTAAAATCTTATACTACGGGTACAGAACAAAACAGAAAACTGTCTTACCTGGAGCAAGCAAGCTTGCAAGCAAAGGACCAAGAGGGCGAAGGAGGACATCTTGAGGTGTTGATGTAATTGTCGAAGTCGAGAACACAATGATTGACCTAAGAAGATGCACGCTTTTATACCAATAGCTACTATCACTATAAGTAGAGCTACAATGCTACGAGTTTCGAAATGTAAACCTACTACGTGCTTATCGAAGAGTTTTCTTAAGGGCATCGTACCTTTTCTTTATGTTTACAAGTGATAACTGGTGTAATATACTGAGACTAGCATAACTAGTTTTTTTTGCGTTCCGTACCTCAAGGAAAGGCATTCCGAACCAGTGGAAGATGCATCCGACTATTCGTAAGCACTTGTAAAAGTTTATACGAATAAAAAAAAAAGATTTTCATTTTCATTTTCATTTTTCAAAAGGAATTAAACGGAACCCTTATTAGGATCACTTTGTTATCTGTCTGTCTAGAAACCTACAGGGTACTTCCCGTTGACCTAGAATCATGAATTTGTGGTTATATCACACACAAAAAATTGTGGTCATGAACTAATAGTTAGGATTTTCAATTTTCGAAGTAAGACAACTATATCAAGTGGGGTATCATGTGAAAGGTCTTCACCTGTGCATTCTAAACCCATTTTTATTTATTTTCATCATAGTTTTTGAATTATCGTGTAAAATGTTGAAAAATTACGACTGTAGTACGGAACCCTCGTTGCGTGAGCCTGACTCGCTCTTGGCCGTTTATCCTATTGTGGTGTATTTATGATGTAAATCTATATATATAAAAGGAAAAGGTGACTGACTGACTGACTGACTGATCTATCAACGCACAGCTCAAACTACTGGACGGATCACGCTGAAATTCGGCATGCAGATAGCTATTATGACGTAGGCAGCCGCTAAGAAAGGATTTTTGAAAATTCAACCCCTAAGGGGGTGAAATAGGTGTTTGAAATTTGTGTGGCCCACGCGGACGAAGTCGCGAGCATAAGCTAGTAGAATAATAAAATATAAAGTTGGTAAGTTTGAAAGGGGCGTCTTATGTATTTATTTTATTTATTAGGAACACACACAATACATTAATTTAACACAAACTACGACACTTATAAACAAACACAGGCTGATAAATGTATCTAATGTGTCTTAGTCGGCAAACTAAATCTTTACTTGAACTGAGCTGACTGACGTGAGCTACTTAAATTTTTTTAGGGTTCCGTACCTCAAAAGGAAAAACGGAACCCTTATAGGATTACTTTGTTGTCTGTCTGTCTGTCTGTCCGTCTGTCCGTCTGTCTGTCAAGAAACCTACAGGGTACTTCCCGTTGACCTAGAATCATGAAATTCGGCAGGTAGGTAGATCTTATAGCTGACATTTGGGGAAAAATCTGGAAACCGTGAATTTAGGGTTAGATCACACAAAAAAAATTAAATTGTGGTCATGAACTAATAATTAGTATTTTCAATTTTATAAGTAAGATAACTATATCAAGTGGGGTATCATTATGAAAGGTCTTCATCTGTGCATTCTAAAACAGATTTTTATTTATTTATATGTATCATAGTTTTTGAATTGTCCCGCAAAATGTCGAAAAAATACGACTGTAGTACGTAGCCCTCATTGCGCGAGCCTGACTCGCACTTGGCCCCGGTTTTTTTATATAAACCTGTGAAGATGATATTGCTAGGGGCGAAATTTGAATGCCATAAAAGGAATGGACTGAAAACCGAAAAAGGTCGACGGTTCAAACCTAACTAGTTGTCGTACCTACTCTCTAGGAAAGGGGAATATTAGTCGTTTAACATGGCTAATATTCTTAAAAAAAAAAAAAAACTTTGTCGCATTAGTTTACAAATTGTGAAAAACCAAATTAAATTTGAATTTCGCGGGCAGACCCGTGTCTTGGGCCTTAAAGCAAGTGATATTGAGGTAATTGCATAAAACGCACATAGGTAGCTCCGAAAAGTTAGAGATGCGTGCCCGGGCGGGATCAAATCCCTGACCTCCCGAATAGTATCTTATATATAGTATAGTATCGTATCTAGTATAGTATCGTATATAGTATAGTATATATCTGTATATAGGCTGGCATCTTAACCCTGTCACGGTTTCGGTTGATCAAATATGTCATAGGACTTTCATACAACCTTCCACCCCCCCCCCTCCTTTCACCCTCTTAGGGGGGATATACTCAAAACCGTTTCTGACACCTAGCACCTAGCTCCTTCCAAATTCCAAGTTTGTAGGTTTTATAGTTCCTGAGATTTCGTGATTAGTCAGTGAATGAGTGGTATTTCGTTTTTATATGTATACTAGCTGATGCCCGCGACTTCGTCTGCGTGGAATTAGGTTTTTAAAAATCCCGTGGGAACTCTTTGATTTTCCGGGATAAAAAGTAGCCTATGCGTTAATCCAGGGTATAATATATAGATATAAAATCCTTTGATTTTTTTATCGTTTTGTATTTTATGTCTTTTTTCTTGTACCTTTATTTGTATTTAAATTTATTATTAATTATCTAGTTAGTGTAAGTGGCACTGCCGTTCTAATAAGATATAAAAAATAAAAATAAAATAAATAAAATATCTCTATTGATTATATCAATCTAGTGCTACGGACGTAGTAGCTACGTAGTGTAGTGTAGTGTAGTAAATTTTGGTGCCTAAATATTTTTACGAGCTATTTCACCGCGATTAATAGCCTCATCTGGTGACAGAAGGGCTGGCTCATTTTTGCGGAACGGATCAGCCTGGCTGTCCAGCGCAGAAATGCAGCCAGTATTATTTCCACCATTCCACCGAGCATGATTTTTATAGTAATTAGATAAGGCTAGCTTAAGTTTTATTGTAATATTTTCACATTTAAAAAAAAATTACCTAGTAAAAAAAAATATTTAAGTTCATAAGGTCTAATTTGTGCGACAATCACGAAATTGTATTGTGGGGCCATTTCATAATTGTCGCACAAACTACTCCTGGATGTGCTTAAATGTTATATCAAATTTAAAAAAAAAACGGCCAAGTGCGAGTCAGGCTCGCGCAATGAGGGTTCCGTACTACAGTCGTATTTTTTCGACATTTTGCACGATAATTCATAACTATGATGCATAAAAATAAATAAAAATCTGTTTTAGAATTTACAGGTGAAGACCTTTCATATGATACCCCACTTGATATAGTCACTCACTTCGAAAGTTGAAAATACTAATTATTAGTTCATGACCATAATTTAATTTTTTTTGTGTGATCTAACCCTAAATTCACGGTTTTCAGATTTTTCCCCAAATGTCAGCTATAAGATCTACCTACCTGCTAAATTTCATGATTCTAGGTCAACGGGAAGTACCCTGTAGGTTTCTTGACAGACAGACAGACAGACAGACAGACAGACAGACAACAAAGTGATCCTATAAGGGTTCCGTTTTTCCTTTTGAGGTACGGAACCCTAAAAAACATTAAATGAAAACCAAAATAAATTAAATTAAATCTAAAACCTCATCTAGACCACCGCAGCGAGGCATTGTACCCAAGATGCTGGCAGCATTACCCCGTTGGATAGCCGAACTAATTCTTTGACCAAGGTAGCTGCCAGCTCGAGCCCCCGGGCCCTACGGCCCCAAGGTCTCCACACCAAAAGGCACGAATATGAAGCTCAATTAATATTAAAATATACTATAATTATCAATTATATATTTTAATACATATTTACGGAATCTGCGCAATAAGACAAGACCTTTCATTTAATGTGAACCTCGCCAAAGGTGTTCGTATTCTTGTTTTTTTATATGTATAGCTACGTCATATTATAGTTAAAAAACTTGGACTACTTACTATATAAAGACAATGGTAATCCAACCAATAAACTTACTTAGTACGTATAGGTTAGCCTACCAACTGCTTAAGGGTATCAGTAAAAAGGAATATATGATTCAATTGGATTTATTTCGAGTATTACATAGTTTCATTAGCGTTTTGTGCAGTTAGTACAGTACACTGAATAATGCAATAATACTAATTGAATTATTCAATATACTACAAGAGTACAGGACTATGGATATTCAAATGAAATCTTCTTAGAAGAAAGCACGTCCGCATCCGCATCCGCCGAGAGCCAGACCATCATAGCCGTAGCCGTAACCGAAGGGACCAATAGCGGCGCCATAGCCGAGTGGGCCAGCGATACCAGCAGCACCCTCAGTCAACATAGCGACCTCTCCGTTGCCGCAACCGTACGCGACCGCACCAGCACCAGCAGTCGGCAGGGCGCCCTCTAGACCCACAGTTCCCAAGAACGGCAGAGCGCCGCGGACAGCGAGCTCTCCTGCATAAGCGTTCTCAGATAGCACGGAAACTCCGTTCGGTGGGATAGCGGAGGCGCTGGCCACTGGGAGGCCGCCGCCGGAGAACGCGGGAGTGGCGGCCCACTCGGCGCCGCAGCCGCAGGGAGCGCCAATACCGCCCCACGGAGCCCCGATACCGCCCCACGGAGCTCCGGCCCAGCCGGCGCCGATGCACTGTCCGGAGATGGACTGCAAGCAACACAAAAATGGTCAAGTACCTGTCATCTTATAAAAACCTACATGAACTTTATAAGCTCGTTTTTGGTACTTGGTAAGTTTGGTTTGTCTACGAACCTGCATCACAAGAGCCTGAGCGCAGACGAAGAGTACGGCTTTGAAGACCATTTTAGATTGTTTATTCTTCGAGTAGAAACTTGAGAATGGTTTGAAAAACCAAATTATTTCCTTTTATACAAAAATAATCCGATACGAAATCCTTATCGTTATCATACATTTTGTTGTGTAAATAGTAACAGTTGAATATACTTAGTAGGTACGGTGAGACGTGACTTTACGAGAATTTGGTTTGTATGTCAGTAATACGACATTTTTCAATAACTTTTACTAAATCTACTCACACGGTAAGGAAGTATAAACAAGCTTGGCTTTTTATAACAATTAAAAAATTGAATATGTATTATGATACACTTTGTCAGGCACGTTTTGGAAACTTTCGAAATACTGAAGATATGAAATACTACAATTAGTATAAAAGCACTCCCTAGTTGAGTCCGATCATTGTATCCTCGTGTCTGCACAATACAAACACTACAACATGAACTCCTTCGCTGTTCTGCTGCTCTGCGTCCAAGCTTGCTTGGTACAGGTAAGGGAAAATCCTTTGTGAACATATCATATTACTTCTTACAGGTAAATTTAGGTTTTTATTAATTGTGTCGAACTTTTTGATTTCCGGGATGAAAAGTAGGTAGCTATATGTCACCATTTTTTATTCAATTAAACTTTTACAAGTACTTTTGAATTGTCAAATGCATCTACCACTGGTTCGGAATGCCTTTCCTACCGAGAAGAAACTTGGCGGTTGCTCTTTAAATTTTTACCTATGTATAGCAGCTATATGCAAAGATTCAGGCCTATTCGTTGCTCCATTGCGGCGTGATGGAAGGATAAGGAAACCCTTTTTTCGCTTTTACAAAATTATAGTTGTGATTGATGACCATTGATAAAGTAGTGCTTTTAATTCTATCACAGGTGAATTTCGAAAAGTTTTGGAAATCATTATTAGTCGTAATAATTCCTACCTCATTTTAAGCAAAATTTGAAATCTCTAAATCATAGGTAGTTACGGAAATAAGGCAGATTTAAAGCAAAAATATAAATCTTTACTTGTCCTTGTCTAAAAAGGGACCTAGAAAGTTGAAGTCAAGCCTTTTTTTTATAAATTCAGATCCGTAAGTGTATTTTGGAGCTGTTTCTTTTTTCAGACTTTTCCAATAAGCTTCCCAACATCTAAGCATATAATAGGAAATCATGAAGATTTTTTCTTTATATTTCAGAATGTTTTGGGCCAGTACTACGGCGCTGAGCTGATCGCTCCCGGTTTCGGAGCTTACGGTCTCGGTGCTTTCGGCCCCGGAATCGGCCCTTACGGCCTCGCCGACCGCGGTTGCGGACTCGGTATCGGTGGTCCTTACGGCCTCGCTGACGGCGTTTACGGTCTCGGTGCTCCGTTCGCTTACGGCGGCTGCGGCGCAGCTTACGGCGGCGAAGGCATCGGTGATGTAGCGGTCGCCGGTCAACTGCCGGTCGCTGGTACCACCCTGGTCGCCGGACAGGTGCCGATCTTGGGCGCCGTGGAGTTCGGCGGCATCGTGCCAGCCGCTGGTGAAGTGGCCATTGCCGGCAGCTGCGGCTGCGGCTGCAGGGGACCCTACCGCTACTGAGAACCTCTACCAAACCAATTAAAGAAATAAAAGCATTTTCCTGAACTTCTTGTCTCTTTTTAACCTAAATCTGTCCATACGAACTTATAATAATACCTTTATTAACGTAAAGCTCGAATTTAAATATAGTCATAGATCATTTTTAACCGACTTCAAAAAAAGGAGGAGGTTCTCAATTCGTCGGAATCTTTTTTTTTTTTTTTATGTATGTTCCCCGATTACTCGAAAACGCCTGGACCGATTTTGAAAATTCTTTTTTTGTTTGAAAGGGTATACTTCAAAGTTGGTCCCATTTCAATTTGGTGAAGATCTGATGAACATCTTCGAAGATAGATACTGGAACTCCTCAACGGATAAGAGTAAAATGCTCGCGATCAGTGTAATAGCTTAGTAAACAGTAGATTTTTAACCAGTCATAGCATAATTCCATGGAGCCACTAAAAATTGTGAAATAAAAAATTTTTACAAAAAAAAAAAAAAACCGACTTCGTTACACAAACACTAAAAATTGAAAAATAATTTAATTTATTACCGAATATATTATGTATACAAGAGTTAATATAGTTCCATAATAATATTTTTTGGGGTCGGTGCCAATGAGGTGCCATTGTGGAGTCCCATAAAAATATGAAGTCTAGACGATTCGCGCAGCTAAAGCTAATTGGCACCGGCACCAAAAAGTATTATTATGGAATTATATTAACTCTTGTATATATAATATATTCGGTAATAAAATAAATTATTTTTCAATTTTTAGTGTTTGTGTAACGAAGTCGGTTTTCATTTTTTTTGTAAAAATTTTTTATACGACCTGTATTTGAGGACCCGACACGGGTTTATAATTATATACTCGCGACGGTGACCACTGACCCAATCATCATCATCAATGCATCGCCGGCTCACTACAGAGCACGGGTCTCTTCTCAGCGTGAGAAGGGTTTTGGCCATAGTTTACCACGCTGGCCATGTGCGGATTGGTAGACTTCACACATCTTTGGGAACATTATGGAGAACTCACAGGCATGCAGTTTCCTCACGATGTTTTCCTTCACCGTTAAAGCAAGTGATATTTAATTACTTGAATTAAAAAAATGTAGGTTCCGAAAATATCTAATTTGAATATTATAGTAATATGAACCGTCCATTTGTGAACTAATATTTTTAGTAGCCTACTTCTACCAAAGAGTATGTAATAAATACGACTTCTATACTATACTGTTCTTGCCTTTCAAGAAGGCCACTGACTCATGCTTGTGTTTAAGTCGTATCGGTATACGTAAGGTACACTAAATGTGTGCGTTTGACAGTGCTTGCTCGCGACTGATTGGTCCGACATGCACGCACACTTACGCAATGGCCATGTAAACGACGTTACCACAAGTAAAGTTCAGTGGCCTTCGTGAATTGCAAGAACTGTATTAAAAATCCCACCACGGATGGACAGTTTGTTTGTTGGTTAGATTACGTATCTAAAAAAAATTGTTATTTTGTTTTTGTGAAACTTCACTACCGATTTTTGTACTACTTTTTGTTTAAGGTTCCTAACCTAACCCAGATAATTAAAACACGATTCAGTCATTGGTACTGGTTCTGATCGCAACAAAATTTCAGAGTATTCGCATCTTTTTCTTACTAATGTAATAAAAAAAGGACAGACAGAAATAATATATGTATAGACATATAATTATAAAAGTGAATCGCTAAATGTGTTGCTTATCGCAAATCTCGAGAACAGCTGAACCGATTTCGCTAATTTTTTTATATAATACTAGCTTATGCTCGCGATTTCGTCCGCGTGGACTACACAAAATTTCGAACCCCTATTTCAACCCCTCAAGAGTTGAATTTTCAAAATCCTTTCTTAGCGGATGCCTACGTCATAATAGCTGTCTGCATGCCAAATTTCAGCACGATTCGTCCAGTAGTTTGAGCTGTGCGTTGATAGATCAGTCAGTCAGTCAGTCAGTCAGTCACCTTTTCCTTTTATATATTTAGATTCCTTGAAGTACGAGGATGGTTCTTATGGAGAGAAAAATTTCAAAAATTGCCTGAAAAGAATCGACTGTTAGGCGGTACGAAGTTCGCCGGCAGCTAGTTTAATTTAAAACTGTCAAACATCGTAACTTTAGGCGCCAGTCTTGGACACGGAAGAGAACTAAAAGAATTTAATTTAAAATTCATTCAAAAAGATTCACAAACTTACTCTAAATTTAGTTCACAGAAAAACATCAGAATTGACGCCATTGTTTAGGTAGTCCTCTTTTAGCGATCGCGTAGCTAAAAGAGTAGAATGGCGTAGTAGCCAGTAGCTACTACGTTCGTAGCACTGGAATGTTATCTACGTGCTACGTCCTACTCGTAGTATTATTATGTATTTCACATAAAATATGTATTTCAAAACTAATATTTCACTTAGGGAACGCTCACATATTGCATTTGCTCCAATTTTGAGGAACCCTAAAAATTAGGTTGGGATACGTCATCTAAGGCGATTTCAGGGAAACTGGAGATGCCACCGAAGTAATAGAACAGATGTTCTGTGATCCTTAAGCTGGAGATATATACTTGTAGGTAACATTTTGGTGTAATGTATCGAGTTTTTGTAACTCAAACCAAACACTGACTTGTAACTTTAGTTTGTAATGTATCATTCGTGGCGAGCGCCGCGTGCTCTCCATTAAGAGAAAGTTAATGATAAATTAATTAATTAAACCAATAAAATCTACTTAGGTTAAAGTTTAAACTATAGGGTATCAGTGAAAAAATAAAAAAGTAGGTACATTATTCAATTGGATTTATTTTTAGTACTGCATTATTCAATGCACTACTCGTACTAGAGTACAATATGGATATTCAAATGAAAACTTCTTAGATGAAAGCACGTCCGCACCCGCAGCCACCGCGAGCCAGACCATCATAGCCGTAACCAAATGGACCAATAGCGGCGCCACAGCCCAGACCGTCATAGCCGTAGCCGAAGGGACCAATAGCGGCGCCATAGCCGAGTGGGCCAGCGATACCAGCAGCACCCTCAGTCAACATAGCGACCTCTCCGTTGCCGCAACCGTACGCGACCGCACCAGCACCAGCAGTCGGCAGGGCGCCCTCTAGACCCACAGTTCCCAAGAACGGCAGAGCGCCGCGGACAGCGAGCTCTCCTGCATAAGCGTTCTCAGATAGCACGGAAACTCCGTTCGGTGGGATAGCGGAGCCGCTGGCCACTGGGAGGCCGCCGCCGGAGAACGCGGGAGTGGCGGCCCACTCGGCGCCGCAGCCGCAGGGAGCGCCGATACCGCCCCACGGAGCCCCGATACCGCCCCACGGAGCTCCGGCCCAGCCGGCGCCGATGCACTGTCCGGAGATGGACTGCAAACAACAAAGACATTCTGTTCAAGCACCTGTAATCTTAAAAAACTTCGCAAATTCCGTGTGGTTCATTTTGGTGGCATTTTAAATTAAATTAAATTTTAACGATACAATTAAAAGAGCTCTTGCCACCATAAAAATATTCCTGCGCTCATTGAGCCGGCAGGGATTAGTCGGGATGATGGCAAGAGACCTGATGGATTGACGCTGGTTCCCTGGGAACGGGGACGGGCGCTAATGTGGGACGCAACTTGCGTTGACACATTGGCCCCGTGTCATATCAGGAAGACAGCATCAAGACCGGGAACCGCAGCAGAAACAGCTGAAAACGGCAAGCGGCGCAAGTATGCCTCTCTTATAGAGAGTTACATTTTTGTGCCGTTTGCCGTGGAGACCCTGGGGCCATGGAGTCTTAGTGCTAAAAATTTTTACGAGACATTTCACCGCGATTAATAGCCTCATCTGGTGACAGAAGGGCTGGCTCATTTTTTGCGCAACGGATCAGCCTGGCTGTCCAGCGCGGAAATGCAGCCAGTATTCTTGGCACCATTCCACGCGGTCATGATTTATATAGTAATTAGATAAGGCTAGCTTTAAGTTTTATTGTAATATTAATTAAATTTTTAATTTGCGATATCCTACGAACCTGCATCACAAGAGCCTGAGCGCAGACGAAGAGTACGGCTTTGAAGACCATTTTGAATTGTTAATTCTTCGAGTTTAAACTTGAGAATAATTTAAAATCAACATAATTTCCTTTTATAGCAACGGAATCCAAGTAAATCCTTATCAATCAGATGTTGTGTAAATGCATAAAATATCGTTTGAACTAATAGATCGACGTGACTTTTGTAGAATTTATTTATATGTCAGTAATATTTAAGCCAGTTAAGCCATTGCTATTGCATTGTATACCGATATAAGTAATTAGTCATCCGAAGTGTCGACACACAAATTATCTTTACTTCTATACTTAATATTATAAAGAGGTACAGTTTGTAAGTTTGTTTGTAGGAACTAATCTCTGGAACTACAGAACTGATTTTGAAAATTCTTTCACCAGTAGAAATCTACAATACCCGTGAGTGATATAGGCAATATTTTAATTTCAAAAAATTAGATATCTCTACGAAAATTGTAAGAAGCCACCTGTGCGAAGCCAGGGCGAGTCGCAAAACCGAAATAATCGTAATAAACACACATTAATAATTTTATCAAAACGACTAAAAATTAGGTCATTTTGTAGAGAACATTGTTATTTTTTACCTACCTAGTCAAAAACTTAGATAGAGGCACGTTTTCGATAATTTTGAAATTTTACCAATTAATATGTTAAACAGTTGGTATAAAAGCACTCCCTAGTTGAGTCCGATCATTGTATCCTCGTGTCAGCACAATACAAACACTACAACATGAACACCTTCGCTGTTCTGCTGCTCTGCGTCCAAGCTTGCTTGGTACAGGTAAGGGAAAATATTTAGAAATTTATATTAAGTTATTTGAAAAAAAGCTCTGTTAAAATAACCTAGGTTCGTATTTAATTTTGAAATAAAACAATTAAGAATTCTGGTATTAAGTAATCCAATTATAATTATTTTTACACTAATTCGTGTGATAAATCTTGTTTAAATCTACCTAGCACAGTTTATATACAAATGGCCTACTTAGTTGTAAAATTGTTTTACTGATGTTCCAGAATGTATGGGGCCAGTACCTGCGTGGCGCTGAGCTCATTGGCCCAGCTTACGGCGGTTATCTCGGCGATTATGCCTACGGTCTGGGCGCTCCCTGCGGACTCGGCGTCGGCCCTTACGGCCTCGCTGACGGCGTTTACGGACTCGGTCTCGGCGCTCCGTTCGCTTACGGCGGATGCGGTGCAGCTTACGGCGGTGAAGGCATCGGCGACGTAGTGGTCGCCGGTGAACTGCCGGTCGCTGGTACCACCCTGGTCGCCGGACAGGTGCCCATATTGGGCGCCGTGGAGTTCGGCGGCATCGTGCCAGCCGCTGGCGGAGTGTCCATTGCCGGCAGCTGCGGCTGCGGTTGCAGAGGACCTTACCTCTACTGAGAACCTTATTCCACTCGTATCTCCTAAATGAATTGACAAATAAATGCATTATTCGAATTTTCCGGGTTTTTACTCTGTAATATACCGTTTATTATTAGCAGCGCTATTATGCGACAAACCTGTTGAGCTTTCAGTATAAAATTAATAAAATCCTACATCATGACTTCCCGTTATGCAAGAGCGGGCTTACCTACTTTATAAATGTACTAGCTAATCCACCCCGGCTCACTCAAGTGGCATTTTCAAAAATCGGTGAGGGGGGATTTCTATATGTGAAAGTTTGAATGTTTGTTATTCCTTCAAGAAACAACGACTGCATGGATTTGGCTGAAATTCAAATGGAGATAGCTTATGCCCTGAGTTGAGCTACAGTTTACCCTGGAAAATTGAAAGGTTTCTGGTTCCGAATAACTACAACCGACTTCTACGTGGAAGAACAGCTATAGCTACACTTTCTATAGCTTGCAATCCGGAGATGTTCATCATCATCATCATGGTCAACCCATCGCCGGCTCATTACAGAGAACGAGTCTCCTCTCAGAGTGAGAAGATGTGCGGATTGGTAGACTTCACACAGCTTTGAGAGCATTATGGAGAACTCTCAGGCATGCAGGTTTCCTCACGATATTTTCCTTCACCGTTAAAGCAAATGATATTTAATTACTTAAAACACACATAACTCTGAAAAGTTAGAAGTGCGTACCTGGGATCGAACCCCCGACCTCCAATTAGAAGGCGGACGTCCTAACCACTAGGCTATCACAGCTTTCATAGGCCACTTTTTATCCTGGAAAATCAAAGAGTTTCCTCAGGATTTTTAAAACCTAAATCCATTACTGCAGCCATGTTTTATAGCATGGCTTTGCCAAATATCAACTTGATGCATTGATACGGTGGATCGTCGCGCTAGAAGACTCATTGGCGAAGAAGCGATGGTCAATTTTAAGTTTCAAAGTATAGAAAATCAGCGCAAAGTTACATGTCAGCAGTCGATATTCTACATGGGGGTCTGGTGGGAGGCTTCGGCCGTAATTAGTTACCACCGTACGAGCGAAACAGTGCCGAAAAGCGATTTAGTGTTCCGATACGTTGCCGTGTAAAAATTAATAAGGCGTATAGGTTTAATAATCATTTTTATACCTACCCCGTCCAAATTAGTCCGCTTCAATTTTAGACTGGATCATCACTTACCATCAGGTGAGATCGCAGTCAATGGCTAAGTTGTAATCGATAAACAGTGATTCTAACTAACGAAGTGATTCTATATGGCGCCGTCCTATTATCATCGCTCGTGCGATGATGCGTGCGTCCGACGAAAATGATCGCGCGTCCCGTGCGTTCAAACAAACTGTGTTTTACTGAATGTCCTATTGAAGATCGCGCGATCATGCGATGCGTTCATATTGTCTATTCATCGCACGATGAAATCACATCGCATCATCGCGCGACCGATGACAATAGGACGGCGCCATTTAGAATCACTTCGTTGTCTGTCTGTCTCTCTGTCTGTCGTGTCTGTCAAGAAACCTATAGGGTACTTCCCGTTGACCTAGAATCATGAAATTTGGCAGGTAGGTAGGCGTTATAGCACAAGTAAGAGAAAAAATCCGAAAACCGTGAATTTGTGGTTACATCACAAAAGACATTAAAATGTGGTCATGAACAAATAATTAGTATTTTCAACTCTCAAATTAAAATTAATATACCAAGTGGGGTATCATAAGAAAGGGATTTACCTGTACATTCTAAAACAGATTTTCATTTAATTTTATGCATTATAGTTTTTGATTCATCGTGCAAAATGTCAAAATAATACGACTGTAGTACGGACCCCTCGGTGCGTGAGTCTGACTCGCACTTGGCCCGTTTTTTTAAATATTTTATCTAGAGACACATTGCCAGCAATTAATTACCTGCTTACTCAGATGATCAAAAGTAATGTGTGATGTTATCAAGACTAAGACGTGATGTCTTGCCTGAATTATATAGAAAGAACTTTCATAGCGTTTTACGAAAGTTCCTAAAACACATTATATGTACTATGCAATAAGCACCAGGTAGATAGGAATGACAAATAAACACAAAGTGTAAGTGGGAATTATAATGAACTAGCTGATACCCGCGACTTCGTCCGCGTGGAATTAGGTTTTTAAAAATCTCGTGGGAACTCTCTGATTTTCCAGGATAAAATGTATGTTTACCACTCTCCAGGTCTTTGTCTATACCCATACAAAAAATCACGTCAATCCGTAGCACCGTTGCGACGTGATTGAAGGACAAACCAACAAACCAAAAAACCAACAAACCAACAAATAAACACATTTTCGCATTTATAATAAGGGTTGTGATAAGTGTAGTGATGAATGAAAAAAAAATATAATTGCCATTTCAGTTTATTGATCAGTTAAAGTAAGAACATCGTCATCGGGACTTCTTAGATGAAAGCACGTCCGCATCCGCATCCGCCGAGAGCCAGACCATCATAGCCGTAGCCACAACCGAAGGGACCAATAGCGGCGCCATAGCCGAGTGGGCCAGCGATACCAGCAGCACCCTCAGTCAACATAGCGACCTCTCCGTTGCCGCAACCGTACGCGACCGCACCAGCACCAGCAGTCGGCATGGCGCCCTCTAGACCCACAGTTCCCAAGAACGGCAGAGCGCCGCGGACAGCGAGCTCTCCTGCATAAGCGTTCTCAGATAGCACGGAAACTCCATTCGGTGGGATAGCGGAGCCGCTGGCCACTGGGAGGCCGCCGCCGGAGAACGCGGGAGTGGTGACCCACTCGGCGCCGCAGCCGCAGGGAGCGCCGATACCGCCCCACGGAGCCCCGATACCGCCCCACGGAGCCCCGGCCCAGCCGGCGCCGATACACTGTCCGGAGATGGACTGTAATCATTAAAATAATAATTAGATATTCGGAACGAACTTGAAAAAAGTAATCTGAACAAAACCGTACCATGACTGACTGACAGACAATACAGGCTAAACTGCTAAATTTGTTATATAGGCTCTCTCTAGAACGTAGAGCCACACTTATAAAAGGATTTTAAGAAATTCCCACGGGATCCTCAAGTAGCTAAATCCAAGCGGGCGAAGTCGTGGGGATCAGCTAGTCAAAATTAAAACTATTGTTTGTTTCGTTCTAATTTGCATGTTAATTGTAAATTGCTAGGTATTCAAAATTGAAAATCTATTTAGCAACCTAATTTTATTTCAATTAACCGAAAAACATTTTTTTTTGTTTTGTACTTATTATTAACTAGCTTCTGCCCGCGGCTTCGGTCGCGTGGCCTACAGGAAACAAATGGCATTTATTTCAGAAACAAACATTATAACATCAGGACGCGCACTCTGAACAGCACCGAGTAACACATATAACCTTCCAACCCTCATTTCACTCCTTTAGGGGGGGAGGGGGGATTTTCTCATAGTCGTTTCTTAGCTGACACCTAACCTCAAGAAAAAACCTACTTTCCAAATTTCGAGTCAATTATAATATCAATAATTAAAACTTTCCCATACAAACTTACATCCCCTATTTTACCACCCTTATGGGCAAATTTTTCAAAAATCCTGAAACACGTTTTTCTTCATTTGTGACCGAAAACCCAAATACTAATTTTCATGCAAATAACTTGAAAAATGACCGACTTTCATACAAACTTCCATCCCCCATTTAACTCACTTAGGGGTGGAATTTCAAAAAATCCTTTCTTAGTGGATACCTACTCTTCACAAAGAATAGACCCTCCAAATTTCATGTCTTTAGGACCAGCGGTTTAGGCTGTGCGTTGATATCTATGTCAGTCAGTCAGTCAGTCAGGACTTTGAATTTTATATATATAGATTGTTAAGTAGGTATGTTTAAGATATCTGTATGCCAGCTTGGCGTGGTACAGCTACATACAGCAGGTACATCATCATTGCTTATACGCATGGCTAGGGTCTGGAATACTCTTCCTAGATCAGTGTTTCCTGCCAATTATAATCCGGATATCTTTAAAACAAGAGTGAATAGGCACCTTCTAGACAAACGCGTCCCACCTTAGGCCACATCATCACTTCCCATCAGGTGCGATCGTGGTCAAACGTGCGCCTATAATGAATTAAAAAAAAATTAATTGAATTGAATTGCATCAGTATATTATTTTACCAACCTGCATCACAAGAGCCTGGGCGCAGACGAAAAGTACAGCTTTGAACGCCATTTTGAATTGTTTACTCCTCGAGTTTGAACTTGAGAATAAATCCAAAAAATAATTATAACCTTTTATACTAATTGGATGTAATCAAAACCTTATCATTTAGAGTGTTTTGAAAAAGAATTTTATTGAGGAATTAGGTAATTATCGTTTGTAGGCACGTGACGTGTAATTTTGGTTAAAAAAATAAAATAAAAATAAAAATAGCCTTATTTCCAAAAAACATGCAATAGGATTTAGTACATTATTTGAACATATAAGATAAAATTGAATTAGGTATTTACAATGTAATATTGCATTAAATTAGATTATTAAATATTTATTACAATTATTTACATCGTTTGGTTAGTATGTCAGTAATCAAAATGTTTCAATATGCTTTCGATAACAAATCCATGTTACTCTGTTACTAAAGTTAGCATTTTATAGCATTAAATCTAATTTAATTCTTATCGAAAACATTTAGATAGACACGTCAATATTTCGGAATCGTCTAACTTTACATAATGTGTTGCATATACCTACAATTGGTATAAAAGCACTCCCTAGTTGAGTCCGATCATTGTATCCTCGTGTCTGCACAATACAAACACTACAACATGAACTCCTTCGCTGTTCTGCTGCTCTGCGTCCAAGCTTGCTTGGTTCAGGTAAGGGATTTTTTTTTAAATAGATATAGCGAGCAAACGAGCAGGCGGGTCACCTGATGTTAAGTGATTACCGCCGCCCATGAACATTTGCAGAGGAGCCGCCAATGCGTTGCCGGCCTTTTAGGAATTTGTTGGTGCGCCCCTTGAATAACCCCATGTCATAATCTAGTGGGAACGTCGCTGATGGGAGTTGGTTATTTAGAAAATCATATTACTTAAGTAGTTTGAAAAAAGCTCTGTTAAATAATCTAGGTTCGTATTTCATTTTAAAATAACAGATTTCAATTAATAATTCTGGTACTAAGCCATCCAATTATTATTATTTTTACACTTAATTGTGTGATAAATAGGGATTTGAAAATTGTGTAGTCCACGCGGACGAAGTCGCTCGCATAAGCTAGTAAATATATATAAACAAATGCCGTAATTGTAAATTGTTTGCCGATGTTCCAGAATGTATTTGGCCAGTACCTGCGCGGCGCTGAGCTCATTGGCCCAGCTTACGGCGGTTATCTCGGCGGTTATGCCGGCGATTGTGCCGGTGCTTACGGTCTGGGCGCTCCCTACGGACTCGGTATCGGTCCTTACGGCCTCGCTGACGGCGTTTACGGTCTCGGCGCTCCGTTCGCTTACGGCGGTTGCGGCGCAGCTTACGGCGGCGAAGGCATTGGTGATGTAGCGGTCGCTGGTCAACTGCCGGTCGCTGGTACCACCCTGGTCGCCGGACAGGTGCCGATCTTGGGCGCCGTGGATTTCGGAGGCATCGTGCCAGCTGCTGGTGAAGTGGCCATTGCCGGCAGCTGCGGCTGCGGCTGCAGGGGACCCTACCTCTACTGAACACGCTATAGCAACTCCTACTTAATGATTGACAAAATAAATCCATTATCTGAACTTTTTGAGTTTTTACTTTATTTACGTTTGTTTATCACTGAAGCTGTGATAGCCTTGTGGTTAGGAGGACGTCAACCTTTGAATTAGAGGTCAGGGGTTCAATCCCGGGCACGCACCTCTTAACTTTTCGGAGTTATGTGCGTTTTAAGTACTTAATTAAATATCACTTGCTTTCACGGTGAAGGAAGACATCGTGAGGAAACCTGCATGCCTGAGAGTTCTTTATAATGTTCTCAAAGGTGTGTGAAGCCTACCAATCCGCACAAGGACAGCGTGGTAGACTATGGCCAAACCCCTTCTCTCTGAGAGGAGACCCGTGCTCTGTAGTGAGCCGGCGACAGGATGATCATGATTATCGGATCACCATTGTGTCCCTAACACATAAAACTAGTTGAGCTATCAGTAGGATAAAATGAAAAAAATCATAAGCGATTTTGACAGAAATCTTTTTCATCATGTAGTATTGAGTAGTGTTTTATAGGATTTATGCCTGTCTATTTTTTATCGTCTTAATTATTTATCAACCAATAGACGTATATTGCTGGACATTGGTCTCTCGTAGGGACTTCCACGTGTCACGGTCTTGCGCCGCCTAAATCCAGAGGCTCCTTGCTACTCGTTAGATGTCGTCTGTCCACCTAGTGGTTGTGAGGTCACTATTCTAGCACATCATCATCATCGTCAACCAATAGACGTCCACAGCTGGACATAGGTATCTTGTAGGGACTTCCACACGCCACGGTCTTGCGCCGCGCCGCCTGAATTCAGTTGCTCCCTGCGACTCGTCTGATGTCGTCCGTCCATCTAGTGGTGGTGTGGGCGCGGTGGGGCGGGCGTCTATTCTTTATTTATGTTAGTTTTGTAAACATGTGACTTCGTGAAATGTTCTCAAATAATGATAGTGAAGATCTCCTTTTTAACTAAGAAGTTTAGAAATTAGATAAGTATTATGCAAATACACAAAAATATCTGACTTACTGACTGACCCATCAACGCACAGCTCAAACTACTGGACGCAACGGGCTGAAATTCAGCATGCAGATGTTTTGGCGTAGACATCCGCTAAGAAAGGATTTTTCAAAAGTCAACCCCTATAGGGGTAAAATAGGGGTTTGAGGTTTGTTTGAAAGTCTGTCAGTTTTGAAGTGTCTATAAAGAAGTTTTGTAGTTAATATTTTTGCAATTAGCAGTATGACATATTTTATTAAGCTCATTTATGTTAAAATCTCATAGTTAAAGATCAACCCTAAGGGTGTAAAATAGGGGTTTAAAATTTGTGTAGTCCACGCGGACGAAGTCGCGGGCATAAGCTAGTAATACATAAGTAAAAAACAAAAGTTAAAAAAAAACATCAAAATCAGAGCTGTTACTGAGGACTTCCGATAAAAAGGCTTCATTGACTCCACTATAATATATTTTGTCAGGTTTTCCAACTCACTTCGTTCTCCAAAGTTATATGGTATACACTTGTATTGTAACCTACAAGTGATCACAATTTTCTTTGTTTCTGAAATAATCCCCTATGATTTAAGTACGATTAATTTATCTCAAGAGTTTTCTTAGAAATTTATTTATGGAGAATAAGCTTAGTATATGTAGCCAAAGCTAGGTATATTTTAATACCAAAAATGTGTTGCTGATTCAAATTTTTTACAGACATAAATAACCAGCAAAATATATATTCAAAAGTAACTAAGCAATTAGATGACTATTATTAATACTTAAGTCTTTTTAATGCTCTTCAGCGTTTTACAAAAGTTTTCATAATTTTTATTATGCAGTAAAAAAGGAATTTATGGACAAAGAAGGTCACGCCAGTTATGTTTTGTAAATAAAGAATTGTGTATAGAGTGCAAGTGGGTTCGTATCCATTTGCATGATAGTATAGTAAAACCAAAATAAATGCTTCAGTTCAGTTTATTGCTCAGTTTAAGTAAAATCATCGTCATTCTTCTTAGACTTCTTAGATGTAACGTCCGCATCCGCATCCGCCGAGAGCTAGACCATCATAGCCGTAGCCGTAACCGAAGGGACCAATAGCGGCGCCATAGCCGAGTGGGCCAGCGATACCAGCAGCACCCTCAGTCAACATAGCGACCTCTCCGTTGCCGCAACCGTACGCGACCGCACCAGCACCAGCAGTCGGCAGGGCGCCCTCTAGACCCACAGTTCCCAAGAACGGCAGAGCGCCGCGGACAGCGAGCTCTCCGGCATAGGCGTTCTCAGATAGCACGGAAACTCCGTTCGGTGGGATAGCGGAGCCGCTGGCCACTGGGAGGCCGCCGCCGGAGAACGCGGGAGTGGCGACCCACTCGGCGCCGCAGCCGCAGGGAGCGCCGATACCGCCCCACGGAGCCCCGATACCGCCCCACGGAGCTCCAGCCCAGCCGGCGCCGATGCATTGTCCAGAGATGGACTGAAACAAAACAATTATGATAATACTCCGATTGCTATCTCGACCTGTCGCATACTATACCTGTCATCTTATAAAACGTTACGTTATCTTATAAGTCGTTTTTGTTAACATGTTAAAATTAATTTGATTTGTTTACTAACCTGCATCACAAGAGCCTGAGCGCAGACAAAGAGTACGGCTTTGAAGACCATTTTGGATTGTTTATTCTTCAAATTAATAGTTGAGAATGGTATGAAAATTAAAATTATTGGCTTTTATACAAAATCAATCGAATCCCTTATCACCATAGCATTTCTTACGTAAATAGTAAAATAGTTGTACATAATATTATATTGTACGATGAGACGTGACCTTTGGAAGATTTGCTTTGTATGTCAGTAGGTTCCTAGGTATGCACTTAATACGAAAATATGCAATAACCAATTGATAACTTGAATAACATGATTATTGAAAATTAAATATTTCTAAAACACTTTAATAGGCACGTTTTGAAAGCTTTCGAAATACTGAATCTACATCCTATAATTGGTATAAAAGCACTCCCTAGTTGAGTCCGATCATTGTATCCTCGTGTCTGCACAATACAAACACTACAACATGAACACCTTCGCTGTTCTGCTGCTCTGCGTCCAAGCTTGCTTGGTACAGGTAAGGGAAATTATTTAGGTAGATATATAAGAAGATACTAATTTTGTCCAAAAATGACCAAAAAATTAACCAACAAAGAAAGACACTTGCATTTATAATATGCGTACTGATAATACGGCTGATGTATTATTTGTTAATAATATTTCTATTATTATTTTTTAAACTAAATCGTGTCATAAACCTTGTTGTTTCATGTATGTAAAAACCTAATTAAAAAATTGTTTTCTGATGTCCCAGAATGTATGGGGCCAGTACCTGCGTGGCGCTGAGCTCATTGGCCCAGCTTACGGCGGTTATCTCGGCGATTATGCCTACGGTCTGGGCGCTCCCTGCGGACTCGGCGTCGGCCCTTACGGCCTCGCTGATGGCGTTTACGGACTCGGTCTCGGTGCTCCGCTCGCTTACGGCGGATGCGGCGCAGCTTACGGCGGCGAAGGCATCGGCGATGTAGTGGTCGCCGGTGAACTGCCGGTCGCTGGTACCACCCTGGTCGCCGGACAGGTGCCCATCTTGGGCGCCGTGGAGTTCGGAGGCATCGTGCCAGCCGCTGGCGGAGTGTCCATTGCCGGCAGCTGCGGCTGCGGCTGCAGGGGACCCTACCTCTACTGAGAACCTTATACCAACTCGTACTAAATGATTGACGAAATAAAAGCATTATCTGAAATTTTTGAGTTTTTACTTCATTAACGTTTATGTTCCTTTTTCAAACTTTTTCATCATCATCATCATCACTATCAACGGCTAAACGTCCATCGCTTGACATAGATCTGTTGTAGGGACTTTCACACGCCATGGTCTTGTGCCAGCGCCATCCAGTGCCTCTTTCTAATCAGTCCCCTCAGTTGTGTAAGAAAAACGTATTCATCGTTATCATAATCGTCAACAAATTCTGCCCTTTGGTTGGCTGTGAAAAAATGTAAACAGCGAATCAACCAAGCAAAGGGCAGAATTTTTTGACGATTACGATAACGATGAATACGTTTTTCTTACACAATCAGGGGGATGATCAAAATTATTTTGCAAAAATTTTGCCTTATCGTATGACATCGAATGAGTTAAATATCGACTTAATAAAACTAACTTTATTAAGTTAAGTAATCTGCACCCTTATTATAAATGCGAAAGTGTGTTTGTTTGTTGGTTTGTCCTTCAATCACGTTGCAACGGAGCAATGGATTAACGTGATTTTTGGCATGGGTATAGTCAAAGACCTGGAGAATACCTTTTTTAACCTGCTAAGCGACAGGTTGAGATGGCAATAGGGGTATGAGCACCGCACCGGGTTAGCGCACGAACTATGCAATGGTGCGGGACGTTCCCTCTCCGGTTGCTATCTCGACCTGTCGCGTACTTATAGATAGATGCCAAAAAACTATACTAACTGTTAGGGTATCTTTGAGAATTGATTTGAATTGTTAGATATTACCTATATAAAACTACTAGCTGATGCCCGCGACTTCGTTCGCGTGTATTTAGATTTTAAAAATCCCTTGGGAACTCCTTAATTTTCCGGGATAAAAAGTAGCCTATGTCCTTCCCCAGAGGATGCAAACTGTATTTGTATCAAATTTCGCTGTTTCAAATCCATCCTCACATAAACTTCAACAGTTTCTAGAGGATGGCGAACTGTGTATTTTAAATGTAGGTATATTGAAAATTAACGTGATCAATAAATTAAAAAAAAATGGCTATTTTTTTAGTTTTCTAGAGATACATTACCTACCAGCAATAAATACAATGACTTAGGTATATTGAGCGGCGAGTACAAGGAGGAAGACCAATAATCATTATTAATCCTCTGCCGATATGTGTGTGTCTGTCTGCCTGCTAGCTTTTCACGGCCCAAAAGTTTAACTGATTTTGACAAAATTTGGTACAAAGTTATTTAACATCCCGGGGAAGGACATAGGCTACTTTTCACCCCCGAAAAATCAAAGAGTTCCCACGGGATTTTTAAAAATCCACGCGGACGAAGTTGCGGGCTTCCTCTAGTTCAAATTAAATGCACAAATGCAATAACTAAACAGTAGGTACTTTAATCAATGTTCTTTGCAGACAGTTCTCAGTACTTTAAATAACCTGTTGGATAAGTCAGGATTTACCTACTTTCATAAAAAATCAGGTTGCAATTACTAACAATATTCATGTGTTACCAAATGACATGCACTACTCTCAATTAAACCACCGTAACTCTCACTTATTGCACATAGAAACCATCAGCACGTCGTAACTAGATAAACCTAACCTAGCCCTACCTAAGTCGCCTCCACGCCACCCCTTTTAGCGACACCTGCGCCAACCATCTAACCTAGCTAATATTATGATAAAATGCGAGTCTTCCATTCTGAGTGGCGACCACCGACTACGCAATACGCATGTCATTGCCACTCTTTTCTTCTTTTCATAAAACGTTCCTTTTTCATGGATTCCATGACATACATAAGTAATACCCCAATTTCAAAAGTAGACAATTATAAGTACTAAGTAAATAAATAAAATAAATAAATAAATTCTTCAGTTCAGTTTATTGATCAGTTTAAGTGAAACATCGTCATTCTTCTTAGACTTCTTAGATGAAAGCACGTCCGCACCCGCAGCCAGCGCGGGCCAGACCATCATAGCCGTAACCCAATGGACCAATAGCGGCGCCACAGCCCAGACCGTCATAGCCGTAGCCGAAGGGACCAATAGCGGCGCCATAGCCGAGTGGGCCAGCGATACCAGCAGCACCCTCAGTCAACATAGCGACCTCTCCGTTGCCGCAACCGTACGCGACCGCACCAGCACCAGCAGTCGGCACGACGCCCTCTAGACCCACAGTTCCCAAGAACGGCAGAGCGCCGCGGACAGCGAGCTCTCCTGCATAAGCGTTCTCAGATAGCACGGAAACTCCGTTCGGTGGGATAGCGGAGGCGCTGGCCACTGGGAGGCCGCCGCCGGAGAACGCGGGAGTGGCGACCCACTCGGCGCCGCAGCCGCAGGGAGCGCCGATAGCGCCCCACGGAGCCCCAATACCGCCCCATGAAGCCCCAGCCCAGCCGGCGCCGATGCACTGTCCGGAGATGGACTGCAAGCAACACAAAAATGGTCAAGTACCTGTCATCTTATATAAACTTACATGAACTTTATAAGCTCGTTTTTGGTACTTGGTAAGTTTGGTTTGTCTACGAACCTGCATCACAAGAGCCTGAGCGCAGACGAAGAGTACGGCTTTGAAGACCATTTTGGATTGTTAATTCTTGGAGTTTAAACTTGAGAATGGGTCATAAACGAATTTATTGTCTTTTATATAAAAATAGACGAATACCTTATCATTATTATTACAGTATTTCTACTACGTAGTGATTATTGATTAATATTTATGTAATAACATATTGTACGATAAAACGTGACTTTTAGAACATTTGATTTGTATGTTAGTAAGTGAAAGGAAATTATTATTCAATAAATTTAATTAAGTAAACGTGCACAGGAAACCATTTTCAAACAAACCAGGTTTTTAAAAAATTTAAAAATAGTTTAATGAGTCACACGTTTTAAAAGCTTTCGAAATACTGAATTTACATCCTAAGATATGAAATGCAGTTGGTATAAAAGCATTCCCTAGTTGAGTCCGATCATTGTATCCTCGTGTCTGCACAATACAAACACTACAACATGAACTCCTTCGCTGTTCTGCTGCTCTGCGTCCAAGCTTGCTTGGTACAGGTAAGTGAAATTATTGTACTAAGTACTCAGTTAATTTAAATTAAAATAAGATCAGTTAAAAATGCCTCACGAACTAAGTTTTTGAACAAAGAATGAGTTTGTTAAGGATTTAAGAACTCATCTTCTAAATATATAAAAGGGAAAGCTGATTGACTGACTGACTGATCTATCAACGCACAACTCAAATTACTGGACGGATCGGGCTGAAATTTGGCATGCAGATAGATATTATGACGTAGGCATCCGCCAAGAAAGGATTTTTGAAAATTCAACCCTTAAGGGGGTGAAATCGGGGGTTGAAATTTGTGTAGTCTACGCGGAAGAAGTCGCGAGCCTAAGCTAGTAACCTAATATGTTACATGTCTTTGCCAATAAATAAAATTGTTTTTCGATGTTCCAGAATGTATGGGGTCAGTACCTGCGCGGCGCTGAGCTCATTGGCCCAGCTTACGGCGGTTATCTCGGCGGTTATGCCGGCGATTGTGTCGGCGCTTACGGTCTGGGCGCTCCCTACGGACTCGGTATCGGCCCTTACGGCCTCGCTGACGGTGTTTACGGACTCGGTCTCGGCGCTCCGCTCGCTTACGGCGGATGCGGCGCAGCTTACGGCGGCGAAGGCATCGGCGATGTAGTGGTCGCCGGTGAACTGCCGGTCGCTGGTACCACCCTGGTCGCCGGACAGGTGCCGATCTTGGGCGCCGTGGAGTTCGGAGGCATCGTGCCAGCCGCTGGCGGAGTGTCCATTGCCGGCAGCTGCGGCTGCGGCTGCAGGGGACCCTACCTCTACTGAGAACCTTATAACAACTTTTACTAAATGATTTGACGAAATAAAACCATTTACTTTCTAAAACTTTCTTATTTTTATTCATTTCTACGCAGATATCCAAAAGATACGTTGTTTAAAAAGACAAAAATTAAATAACTACCCCTATTATTGTACCCCTATCGTAAATGTGAAAGTGTGTTTGTTTGTTGGTTTGTCCTTCATTCTCTTCGCAACGGAGCAACGGATCGACGTGATTTTTTGCATGGGTATAGTTAAAGACCTAGAGAGTGACACAGGCTACTTTTTATCCCGGAAAATCGATTAGTTCCACGGGATTTTCATAAACCATTTCGCCATTTTTTCGTTTGTGGATTTATCCACGCGTACAAAGTCGTGGGCATCAGCTAGTAACATTACATAATAACGAAAAATATATATCGATATATATTTTAATGTAGATAACGGGTACATGCCACAATTAATTTCATTTTTTATTTATCGATATTTATATATACGTTACTATTATCAAAATTTCATAATAATAATACCTATCAGATTTCAAAAGTTATGATGACAATATAAAATTGTGAAATAATATTTCGCTAATTCTACATAACTTTTATAAAGTAAATTTAAAATCTAAATATCTAAATATATAAAATGAAAAAGGTGACTGACTGACTGTCTGATCTATCAACGCATATCTCAAACTACTGGACGGATCGGGCTGAAATTTGGTATGCAGGTAGCTATTACGGCGTAGGCATCCGCTATGAAAATATTTTTTAAAACTCAACTCAACTCAAATGGAGGGTTGAAATTTGTGTAGTCCACGCGGACGAAGTAGCGAGCATAAGCTAGTTTAAGTAAGTAGGAATAGTCGTTCCCTGGGAACGGGGACGGGCTCTAATGTGGGACGCAACGTGCGTTGACACATTGGCCCCGTGTCATATCAGGGAGACAGCATCAAGACCGGGAGCCGCAGCAGAAATGACTGAAAACGGCAAGCCGCACAAGCCTCTCTTATCGAGAGTTACATTTTGGTTCCGTTTGCCGCGGAGACCCTGGAGCCATGGAGTCTTAGTACTAAAAAAAATTACGAGACATTTTACCGCGATTAATAGCCTCATCTGGTGACAGAAGGGCTGGCTCTTTTTTTGCACAACGGATCAGCCCAGCTGCCCAGCGCGGAAATGCAGCCAGTATTCAAAAACAAAAACTACAAAACTGTACCTACCTACCTACTAACTTAATTATAAGAATTTTAACTGTTTATCACAGCTGAATTTATGCTTGAGGAGTTGAAACAAACCCTGGAGCGAGACCGTTGGCAAACGGACCAAGCCCCGCATTAGAGTATCCTGGATGGAGCAAGTTGCATGTTTGGGTATCCTGGAGTAAGTGGCATGTTTGGATACGCTTGAGCAAGTGGCATGTTTGGGTACGTTTGAGCAAGTGGCATGTGTGGGTATGCTTGAGCAAGTGGCATATGTGGGTACGCTTGAGCAAATGTCATGTTTGGGTACGGTGCAAGCGGTCCGTTTGGGTACGCCGGAGTAAGTAAAGGCGTAGGCTTCACCCCTTCGTTTATGATACCAACATTGTCATTACCACATTCATAAGCCACAGCACCAGTTCCTGTAGCTGGCAGGGGACCTTCTAAGAAAGGCAACTGACCAGTTATCCCAAAGATAATCTTCTACGACCAATTTATCTTTCGTAACAGTATCAAACCATGCAAGTTATTAGCAGCTGATGTTTTGTAGATAATATCTAAGAAAGGTTGGTTGGAATGATAAAAAGCATATATTGTTAATGTTAACAAATATATTTAAAATCCCTTAAAATAGTACTAAATAATTACATAACAATTTTAGCTACCTAATTAATACAACTGGATCTATGGTTGAGGAGTTGTAAAAAAACCGGGGGCAATACCATTGGCAAGCGGACCAAGCCCTGCATTAGGGAATCCTGGCCCAAGGTTCATGTTTGGGAATCCTGGAGCAAGTGGCATGTTCGGGTACGCTTGACCAAGTGGATTGTTTGGGTACGCTTGAGCAAGTGGCATATTCGGGTACCCTGCAAGTGGTCCATTTGGGTACGCCGGAGTAAGTACAGGGGTAGGTTCCACACCTTCGTTTACGATGCCAACATTACCATTACCACATTCATAAGCCACAGCACCAGTTCCTGTAGCTGGCAGGGGTCCTTCTAACGCCACCACTCCTAAGAAAGGCAACTGACCAGTGATAGCCAAAGGTCCTTCGATGATCATTTTATCAGTCTCCACATTAACACCAGTGCAAGCCATGGGTGATGCACTGTTAACGCGCAATCCTGGGCCGTTGGAAGCTGCGAGTTCAGCTAAAGATAAGCCCATTGTTAAGCCAGGTACGCCAGGTCCTTGTGCGAGTTCGTAGGCCAAAGTGTTGGCTGCTATCGGGCTTAAGGCAGGGAAAGCCAATGGTAACGTTTCTGCTGCTAAATTGGCTGCAGTGATTTCGTTGGGGTAAGGGGCTACTGGATATGGTGCTCGGAGACATTGGCCGGCGATAGTCTGTGAAAAAAAAAAAGCTTATTTTTAATCGTCACCAAAACAAAGGAGGTTTTTTGACGTCTTTTTAAAAGGCTGTGATAGGTTAGGACGAAGGTCGAGGGTTCGATCCCGGGCATGCACCTCTAACTTTACGGAGTAATTAAATATCACTTGCTTTAACGGTGAAGGAAAACATCGTGAGGAAACCTGCATGCCTGATCTCCATAATGTTCTCAAAGGTGTGTGAAGTCTACCAATCCGCACATGGCTAGCGTGGTAGACTACGGCCAAACCCTTCTCACTCTGAGAGGAGACCCGTGCTCTGCAGTGAGCTGGCGATGGGTTGATCATGATGATGACTTATTTTTGACAGACTTTAAAAAAAGGTTTCTTAAGGTTCTGGAATGGCGACTTTCGGAACGGTACGCGTTTCCGTAACGGAAAGCGTAGCGTTGGAAGACTCCTCACTTGGTGGATATGGACAAACGACATCAAAAGAGTCGCAGGAGCCGCTGGTTCTAGACGGTGTAAGACCGTGGCGTGTGGAAGTCCCTTATGTCCAACGGTGGACGTCTATCGGTTGACGATGATGATACGGAAGGACGATAGGAAAAGCCCCACTATTTTGTGATTCATGACCCGGACTAATAACTTAACAAACTATAATCCGCTACAGGTCGAGATGTCAATCGGGGTATGAGGCTGGGGGACGCCCCGCACACCCGCACGTCATCAGTGCTTGCCCGCACCGGGTTAGCGCGGGGGTTGTGTGGGTTCTCGGGATGATTCCTCCCCGATTGCCATTCCAACCTGCCGCCTACTCTAGTCTCTATGATATTGTAAAAACGAATCGCTAAATGTGTTGCTGATCGCAAATCTCGAGAACGGCTGAACGGATTTCGCTAATTCTTTTTTTATAATATTCCTTGAAGTACGGGGATGGTTCTTACGGAGAGAAAAATCCTGTAAAAGAATCGACTGTTAGGCGGTACGAAGTTCGCCGGGTCAGCTAGTTATCAATATTAATGCAATACTTTAGTTTGTTACAATACCTGTATCAGAATCGCTGAAACTATAACACAAACAACTTTGAATCCCATTTTTTTGTATATTTTACTGTTTCTTCCCTCTAACCTCTGAGCTATGATTAAGAATGATTGTTGTATGATTGTAATACCCTTTATATATCTAATAAATTACATATTATATTATGTAACATATAAAATAATTACATAAATCTTGACTCAATGCATTGCGTTATAATTAATAGCGATTAGGCTATTATATTGTAGTTTCAGAATTTCCGATAAGATTAATTTGTAAATTATATTGCTTAGGCACATTTTATATATTAACATATCAATTTTTTTGTAGTTATATTATTCCAAATTAACTTAATTTTTCACGACTCAACTTTTACTTAATTATATTACTACAAGTAGAGTAGCTAATGCCCGCGAATTCATCCCAGAAAATTTTGGGGTTTTTTTTTGAAAATTTTTGGGAACTATTTTACTTTCCGAGATAAAAAGATAAATATCAGACTGCTAGCGTGTTAAAGTGCGGAAACCAGCCCAGAATGAAGAAAGAAAAAAGAAAAGAAGTCTGCTAGCTTTTCACGGCCCAATTAACCGAATTTGACGTCTGGTACAGCGATAGCTTACATCCTGGAGATGCAGGCTATCTTTTAAGTCGGAAAAAAAACCACAGGGTTTTTGAATGCCTAACTTCACATAGACAAAGACATGGGCATCATCTATTTAATACAGGGATAGCTTAGAGCCCAGGGAAGGCCAAAGACTATTTTTGTCCCGAAAAATCAAAAAGTTCCCTCGGGATTTCTAATAAACCTAAATCCACGCGGACGAAGTAGGAGCATCATACATTGTGCCTAATAGCTTTTTTTTATTCAGGTACAAGTTAGCCCTTGACTGCAATCTCACCTGGTGATAAGTGATGATGCAGTCTAAGATGTAAGCGGGCTAACCTGAAACGGGTATGGCAGTTTGTTTTAATTTACTAAACCCATGCCCCTTTGGTTTCTACACGGCATCGTACCGGTACGCTAAATCGCTTGGCGGCTCGGCCGAAGCCTCCCACCAGGTATCCTAGAGACGACGATAGTATACTTTTCATCTTGGAAAATCTAAGTTCCCACGGGATTATAAAAAACCTTAACTCACGCGGACTTTATTTATTTATTCAGATACAAGTTAGCCCTCGACTGCAATCTCACCTGGTGGTAAGTGATGATGCAGTCTAAGATGATAGCGGGCTAACCTGGAAGGGGTATGGCAGTTTTTATTAAACCCATACCCCTTTGGTTTCTACGCGGCATCGTACCGGAATGCTAAATCGCTTGGCGGCACGGCTTTGCCGGTAGGGTGGTAACTAGCCACGGCCGAAGCCTCCCACCAGACCAAAATGTTTACGTAAGCGTATGTGAGGGGTGAATGAAAATTTCAAGAAAGCTATTGCATTTGGAATTTATACTCATTACCTAAGATATCATTTATAATAATTTTAGGCAATATTGATAAAACTTATACCTAATCCACATTTTTTTACACTAAAAAATTACTCAAATCTGCTGATAACACATTTATAAAAGTGTATAAATTAAATCGTGTGTGAAATCTAGCTTCATTTACTAAAAAACAATTGTTAAAAATGAAGTCATTTATATCGTTGGTATTTTTCGCAGTTGTGTTAAACGTAAGCATTTCAAAAAATCATTTACTAGCTTTTTCCCGTATTGAATTAGATTTTTTAAAATCGCCTATTTCGAAATTTCAGGAAACAAAACGAAGCCTCAATCATTCCTTGAATACCTAGTCCTCTACTTGCCTGTGAGACTCCCACGAAAATTGGTTCAGCCGTTTCTAAAATTATTTTAATTTTTTCAAATCTTCCTGACACTATGCAGTGATGCAGTTGTTTTACCTTAGTTTTTTTCTTTTTTAGTTAGTTAGTTTTTTAGTAGATAGTTTTTGCTCGTTTTTCTACATGTCTTTCTACACCTCTATATTTTATTTTTATACTTGACTAGCTTATGCTCGCGACTTCGTCCGCGTGGACTACACAAATTTCAAACCCGCATTTCACCCCCTCAGGGGTTGAATTTTCAAAAATACTTTCTTAGCGTATGCCCACGTCATAATAGCTATCTGCGTGCCAAATTTCAGCCCGATCCATCCAGTAGTTTGAGCTGTGCGTTGATAGATCAGTCAGTCAGTCAGTCAACTTTTCCTTTTATATTTTTAGATTTCAGGAATAAAAAGAAGCTTTGCTCATTTCTTGCATATGTAGTCCTCTACTGGCCTGTGAGGTTCCCATGAAATTTGGTTCAGCCGTTTCGAAATCATTTTCAAAATTATATCTGTTTATCTAGGTCAAAAGGCACAAATATCTGTGTTTTAATGGCATGCCACTTATAATACTTACCTAATATTATGAGCTTGATAAAAGATGGTTATTTCGAAATTATAAAGAGTGATTTCTGTCGATTTATTGACCAGTTTTTTATCTACTAACTTTTCAGTCATCTTTTAATATTAGTTCTATGAATTCAAAAAACACGAGTGCCCTGGGAAAAAACGAACTAAAAAGATTTTTTCACATTTGAAAATGGCACATTTAGATTTTTTTCGAAAAATTTATAGGTAGTCATAACTCGGGATGATGTAAGGGATTTTAACGAGAGCCCGCACATCTTATAAATCTGTTCTGGCATTTAAAAGTTATGGAAGAAACTCACATTGGCAACTACCAGCTCCATGAATCTTGAAAACTTTGCCTACGCTGCTTTTTAGAGTTCCGTACCTCAAAACTAAAAACGGAACCCTTATAGGATCACTTTGTTGTCTGTCTGTATGAAGAACTGTCAAGAAACCTACAGGGTACTTCCCGTTGACCTAGAATCATGAAATTTGGCAGGTAGGTAGATCTAATAGCAGACAAGGGTAAAAATCTGAAAACCGTGAATTTGTGGTTACATCACACAAAAAAAAAAAATTGTGGTCATGAACTAATAATTAGTGTTTTCAATTTCCAATGTAAGATAAATATATCATGTGGGGGGTCATATGAAAGGGCTTCACCTGTGGATTCTAAAACAGATTTTTATTTATTATTATGAATCATAGTTTTTGATTTATCGTGCAAAATGTCTAAAAAATACGACTGTAGTACGGAAACCTCAGTGCGTGAGCCTGACTCTCACTTAGCCGGTTTTTTGAGCAGTCGTGTAAATAAACTAACTCTGTTTTGTTCTACTTACAGAAAGCCTGTGGTGTGCCGATACAGAACTGTGCCAATGGAAACCCATACCTGCTAAATGATTTAGCGATAAATAATTTACCGCCGGTAGGATTTCCCAGCGCTGCAAACGCGAATATATTTGCCAACTCGATAATGCCAAATGAGGTTATTTGTAACGTACCAAATACAATTGCCAGTGCAAATATTATACCAAACAACATTGCCAATATCGAATTCACCAATGTACAATTTACTCCTGTATTGTCAGAGTTAATGCCTTCTTTACAGTTTGGTGATGTAACTGTGGCTGGGGATTTGCCAATCGGTGGCACTATCAAGGTTAGCGGTTGTATACCTGTTTATGGCATGATCGCGCTTGATGGTATTGTGCCATCGGCTGGCACGGCCGTAGTGACAGACTCGTTTGGCAACCAAATAGCTGATGGTATGCCTAGGTGTGCCAATCAATATTTCAGTTGATTATTGGATTGAAAGAGCGGAGCGAGACCAATAATTAATCTATGGATTGAAAATTGTTTTGTATTAAGTTCCTGTCAACAAAAATAAATATGTAAATAAAAGAAATAAAGTTAATTTAGAACTTTATAATATAAATATTTTATATCAATATTTTTTAAGGTTTTAGTTTTAGTTTCATTGTTTTAGTCAATTTTTAAGATATTCCTATAATAATAATAATAAAGTTTTTTATTAAAGGCAAAGAACCCAGTATACATATTATTCATAAAATAAAATATACCATTATATAAATTAAAATAAAATAAAGTAAAATGAACTAAATGTACATACAAACTTATAAACTAACTGTGAATGTTAAAAAACTCTTCACAGGCGTCCTTGTCAACAAATCTATTTCTATTTCTTATTACTATTACGATGAACAGATAGCCAATATGTAAAAATATTGCTAGGCATTCCGTCACAAACCATCTGTAGAATACTGTTCTGAGATGCCCGGAGTCTCTCCCAGAAGGCAGCCACTCTTTTCCTCATTACCGCATAAAAATCAGGCACTCTCGATTCGGCAAACATACTAGAGGCACTACAGTATCTAGGCAAACCCATCAATATGCGAAAAGCATCATTATACTGCACGCGCAATGCCGTGTAGGACTTTTGGAGAAAATTTGCCTAAAGTTGGCAAGTGTAGAAGCACTGGCAATACGCGTTAAACAGTACAATCTTGACGGATTTGCTACATTTTCTTCGAGCTAACATGTTACAGCGTATCGAGAGTGCCCTCCTTTCTCTCTCAATATCACAGTCATCCTTCAGGTGCTCAGTAAGAACATGTCCCAAGTATTGAACTTTGTCACAACCCGAACTGCCGAACCATCTAGTATTACCTCAGGTACCCTCTCCGGACCCTTGCCTGCTCGAAACACTAACATTTCAGACTTAGTTACGTTATATTTCAGCCAGTGAGTATTGGCAAAATGCTCACAGACTGAAAGCAACTTCCTAAGTCCCTTGATAGACGGGCTGAGAATGACCATGTCGTCGGCGTAACTTAAACTGTTGACACAGGTGTTATAAATAAGTCTATAAATAAGTCTATCTTTATTTTAATAAAACATAACATTTAGAACTCAAATAAAAATACTTCTTTCATTAAAACACGTTGGGGTCTCAAGGTGCTGGAATGGCAACCTCGAGCCAGAAGACGCAGTGCTGGAAGACCCCCCACTAGGTGGATGGACGACATAAGACGAGTCGCAGGGAGCCGCTGGTATCAGGCGGTGCGCGCAAGACCGTGACAATATATTGTGGAAATTCCCACAAGAGACCTATGTCCATCCGTGGACGCAGTTGATGATGATGATGATTAAAACACGTCGATTTTACGATATAAACCGACTCTTTAAATTTAGTGGGCACCTCGAGAGGTCCTCTCTAATTTTAGGTTGAAGTCAAATTCAATTTTAAGTTAGACCTGTTATTTTTCAGAATAGCACAATTCTCTAAATCTAATATATTATGTATAAGCGAATTTAAATTTAGCGAAACGCCAAAAGAATCGATGCCATTTGTTTACTTTTTAGGGTTCCGTACCTCAAAAGGAGAAACGGAACCCTTATAGGATCCCTTTTTTGTCTGTCTGTCTGTCTGTCTGTGGGTCTATCAAGAAACCTACAGGCAGTAGCGGCCTTAGGGGGTGGCGAACGGGGCAATCGCCCGGGCCTCGCTCTAGTAGGGGCCTCGCGCAACAACCCAAGCTGCATCGTCTTGTGTCCAAACAAAATTTGTAGTCCACGCGGACGAAGTCGCGAGCATAATCTAAATGCGAAAGTTCCGTCTGTCTGCTAGCTTTTCACGGCCCGTCCATTCATAAAATGGAAAAATATTTTTAAAATACTTAATACACTTACTAACTCATGAATTTACCAATATGTATTGTAAATGTATCAAAAAATTTGCGCTCGCTTCGCTCCCGCTTTTATTTTGTACTAGTTGTTGCCCATGACTTCGTCCGCGTGGATTTAGGTTCTTAAAAATCCCGTTAATCCCATTTCCCATCCCAGCTCTTTAATTTGCCGTGATAAAAAGTAGTAGTAAATCTGTGGACAGCCCCCCCCCCCCCCCCCCCCCCCCCCCGCCCCGACCTACTTTCGCATCACATACTTTTCACGAAGGACAAAGGGCCTCGCAAAGACCTGCCCCCCGTAGCCTCGCAATGGGTAAGGCCGCCACTGCCTACAGGGTACTTCCCGTTGACCTACAATCATGAAATTTGGCAGGTAGGAAGGTCTTGTAGCAGACATTCGGGGAAAAATCTGAAAACCATGAATTTGTGGCTACATCACACAAAAAAAATTTAAATTGATGGATTTAGTTTGTTAAGAATCCCTTGAGAACTGTTTGATTTTCTAGCACAAAATGCCTTTATCACTTTTCAAGGATTCAAGTCATCTCTGTACCAAATTTCGAAAAAATTGATTAAATGCCGTAAAAAGCTAGCAGATAGACAGACACACTTTGGCATTTAAAATTCTAGTAGATATTTGTCCCGGAAAATCAAAGAGTTCCCACGGGATTTTTCAAAAACCTAAATCCACGCACACAAAGTCGATTCAGGATCAAACTGAGAGCTTCCTCACTCTAGTTCACTCAAGCTCTCAGGAAGGAAGCTCTCAGTTTGTGTTGTGTGTGTGTGTGTGCTGACACCAGACACTAAACATAGGTACATACTCTAAAGCTCTATATAAGTCCTGCACTGGAACCATGTATCATTAACATCAAAATGACGTCATTCCGACGTCAGCTGAAATAAAAATATACCATTAAGTAGCTCGAAACTTCAGTCTAGTGCTGACGTCACTAAAATGGTGGCCACGCGTATTAGCAATTTGCGGGACTTATACTTGTACGTGATTTTTCAAGCACGCGTGATCAATTCAACCTGTTAATTACCTACAAACTACATATCAATTGATGTCATCATAAATTACTTAATGCTAATGGTATATATTTTTTACTTTATGCGTAAATGTTAATTAATTAATAATTTAAACTAAAACTAACTTAAAAAATATTATATTATAACTAAAATATATTATTAAAAGGAGTCCCTTTAGGCAAGGTTCCGAAAATACTGGCAGCGTTCCCCCTTTGAATAGCTAAGCTAATTCTTTGTCCGAGGTAGCTGCCAGCTCTTCGGTCTCCTGTGATGTCGACTAACCTTTTTGCTATTTCCTTAAAAAGGCTTATAGCGCTACGACCCCACGGACCAAGGGTCTCGACACCGAATGGGACAAATTCATATTCGGAGCCTAGACCCCTGTATTTGCATGTTTACATAATTTAACATACTTAATTACGGAATTCATTTATCAAATTTTTATTAATATAATATTTAATAATGAATTCTTTAAAATGAACATAGATCTAAATTAAAACTTTAAAAAAATTAAATTAGAAATTTCTAAAAGAAATAGAATCTAAAACCTGATCGAGACTACCGCAGCGCGCCATTGTAGCAAAGATGCTGGCAACATTGCCTTTTTGGATGACCAAACCTATTTAGGTAACGTGGGCCTACTAATCAAATCAATGACTTTTTATCACAGTCAAAACGCTTGCTTAGTTAGGGAGCGTATATGAAATAGGTACATAAATGTGACCTCATAAATATATTTGACGTAATTTGACGTATTAGGGTTCCGTACCTCAAAAGGAAAAACGGAACCCTTATAGGATCACTTTGTTGTCTGTCTGTCTGTCTGTCTGTCTGTCTGTCTGTCTGTCTGTCTGTCCGTCTGTCTGTCCGTCTGTCTGTCAAGAAACCTACAGGGTACTTCTCGTTGACCTAGAATCATGAAATTTGGCAGGTAGGTAGACCTTATAGCTGACATTTGGGAAAAAATCTGAAAACCGTGAATTTAGGGTTAGATCACACCAAAAAAATTAAATTGTGGTCATGAACTAATAATTAGTATTTTCTACTTTCGAAGTAAGTGAGTATATCAAGTGGGGTATCATATGAAAGGTCTTCACCTGTACATTCTAAAACAGATTTTTATTTATTTTTATGCATCATAGTTTTTTAATTATAGTGCAAAATGTCGAAAAAATACGACTGTAGTACGGAACCCTCATTGCGCGAGCCTGACTCGCACTTGGCCGGTTTTTTTTAAATTATTTAAGTACATAGTCATCGACTGTATATTATGTTTCTTTATGAAGCATACTTTTAATAGATTTTTTTTCAATATTTATTTATTCTTATTAATTTTACATGGCTCTTACATTTATTTTCTAACTCGCCAAACTGGTGGGCCAGTTTGTTGGCGAGGTGGCGCTCTTAATATTATGCACATAACATACTACTATATTAATTAAACTTATGCTAAATTTAAACTCGTGTTTTAAATTTAACTTTAATTATTTTGATGTCACTGCCTACCCATAATATAGATGCGAAAGTGTGTTTGTTTGTTGGTTTATTGGTTGGTTAATTTAACTTGATTTGAGAGCAGTAGGTACAAGCGTTGAGGAAGTAGGTAGCGGGAAAACAATAAAATAATTAATTATAGGTATTATTGTATACTTTTATTCAACACAGTAGGTATATTACATAGTAGATAATAATATTATATAACTATAAAGGATTGAGGTACATTATTTTATTATTACACAACAATTTAGAACATAATACGGCAAATATTCGTCAAATATTTTTATTTCAACAATTGGGTATTTTCCTACTTTTGAATTTGGTAAATGTTATTACTTTATTATAAACTAGGATAAAAATAATGACGTACCTACGCTAAAAAAATATATTAAAATCCAACAAAGATTTACAAAGTTACAGGCATTTTAATTTTGGAGTGGGTGGGTCTTCTATCCCTTTCTTGCAAAACGAAAATTTGTATGAAACCGCACGAAGCTACTATGGCATTAGTAAGGTGTGACGTCAAAATTCTATATCGCTATCTCTGTCTAATCAGAAATATTTAAATGCTTAAAACTTTTTTATTATTTGATCGATTTAATTCGATTTTTCAGTTGGCGTCATTATTTTTATCCTAGTTTATAATAAAGTAATAAAAAATTGGAGTCAAATACCCAAAATTTAGGCAACTTTGAATTTATTGCGTATACGACCAACGGCTAACAAATTAATGTAACAATATATAGGTACCTACTTGTAACACACAGAATTCAACCTCAAGAGTACGCATATACAAGGTTTTGCATGAAATCGTAATATGTTGTCGGGGGACAGGGAAGAATACTTTGTGGTGATTGGTGGACTCATAAGTCACGTTATGATGACAATGTGCGGAATGAGGGTAACGAACGGGTGCGGGCCGACTTTTATGCTAAGCAACTGCCTAAGCTTGGCGATCGGGGTTATTAGGCGTCTATAGGTGGTACATATTATGTGATATGTAAAGCGTCATTTATGAGAAAGGACTCGCCATATTTGCTCTATAGTGTGTCAACTGTCGTGTTAGAAGTCACATTTTTGTGTGTGTTGTTTCGAATTCACTATGCTGCGTAGGCCCTACTGGCCGCTACAGCGTCACCGGGGGGGTTGGCGAGCGCGAAGCTCCGCCTAGGGGTGAGCCATAGGGCTCGAAGAAATAATTCGAGAGGTCGGGGGGCAACGTCCTCCTAAGGGCGCCTCCTGTGAGGCTCGGACCACGGCTTAGGATGACGTTGGGATGGGTAGAGTTGTTGGACTACTGGTTAGTCCGCACGCCCCCGAGGCCGTGGCGTGAGTCCGGGTGACATTAGAAATCGGGGACCTGTAATAAGGTTGAGTTAATGAGCGTAAGTGGGGCGTCGTGGGGCGTAAGTGGGGTAGTTAGTAACAAGGAGGGTTCCAAAGGCAACAAGGAGGGTCCCAAGGGGGTATACAAGAGCTGCAAGCACAGGGGTAGTTGAAGGGTAGCTTTTCAGCAAGAAGGCTGGACACGGTGAGTAAAGGCAGGGTTTAGTTAAGCAAGAAAATCTGCAAAAGCTCAGCATTATTTTTAGTGGTTGTTTAGTTAAACGACCTAAGCCGCTGGTCCTAGAGACATGAAATTTTGAGGGTATGTTCTTTGTCAAGAGTAGGTATCCACTGAGAAAGGATTTTCCGAAACTCCACCCCTAAGTGTGTTAAATAGGGGATGAAAGTTTGTATGAAAGTTCGTTATTTTTCAAGGTATTTTCATGAAAATTGGTATTTAGGGTTTCGGTCACAAATGATGAAATACGTGTTCCAGGATTTTTGGAAATGCAACCCCTACCTCGATTTTCTAAATTCCACCCGAGCGAAGCGGGGGCGGGTCAGCTAGTATTAGTATAGATTAGTATAGACAATTAGTGTTGTAGGGGTAACTGTAGCCATTGTAGCCGCAACCGCAAGTATTCACAATCGGGGTAATTTCAACAGGGGCGTAAGTTTGGTAGTAGGGGCCACAAGGGGGGTTCCAAGGGCAACAAGGGGGGTTCCAAGGGCCACAAGGGGGGTCCCAAGGGCAACAAGAGGGTTCCCATGGGCAATAAGGGGAGTCCCAAGGGGGTATACAAGTGCTGCAACCACAGGGGTAGTCGAAGGGTAGCTTCTCAGCAAGAAGGCTGGACACGGTGAGTAGAGACAGGGTGTCAGCTAGTTTAACACCAACGCTGTTGGTTTGGGTGATCGGTGCGATCACAGGGGCAGTGCCGATGCATTGGGCGTAGGTGTTCTGAAAAAAAACATTAGGTATATAGCGTAGATCTATATATATAAAATTCAAAGTCCTGACTGACTGACATATATATCAACGCACAGCCTAAACCACTGGTCCTAGAGACATGAAATTTTGAGGGTGTCTTCTCTGTAAAGAGTAGGTATCCACTAAGAAAGGATTTTTCGAAATGCCACCCCTAAGTGGGTTAAATAGGGGATGAAAGTTTGTAAGAAAGTCCGTTATTTTTCAAGTTATTTGCATGAAAATTGGTATTTGGGTTTTCGGTCACAAATGAAGAAATACGTGTTCCAGGATTTTTGGAAATTCATCCCCCATCTCGATTTTCTAAATTCCACCCGAGCGAAGCCGGGGCGGGTCAGGTAGTAGAGTAATAAAGGTAGATTGAAGTACTGTGTAACCTCGTATGAGATAGCGATAGAACGACGTAACGATGAATAACACGACAATTATTACCATTGTTTAGTAGTCAATTTGTATTAACGATCAATAATATTTGTATTAAACGTTTTTTATGTGAAAACAAGTAAATAACTAATGAGAAATACAATTACGCCACAAATTCTCAAAGTTTGTTTTGCAACCCTGTAGGTTTCTTGACAGACCGACAGACATACAGACAGACAACAAAGTGATCCTATAAGGGTTCCGTTTTTCCTTTTGAGGTACGGAACCCTAAAAAAGCGAAATAAAATATTATTATTGAAAACTAGAATTTCTTAAACAATAGGATATTATGTACAAAGAATAATATTAAAATTAGTTATATAAGTAGGTACTTCAAGTTACGAATTAAAAAACTGATGCAATGAATGCAAAACCTTTTGACGACCTCCCTGGCGCAGTGTTGAGCGCTGTGGTCTTATTAGTGGGAGGTCCCGGGTTCGATTCCTGGCAGGGGTTTGGAATTTTATAATTTCTAAATTTCTGGTCTGGTCTAGTGGGAGTTATTTATTTAGTTATTAAGCGTTCCGGTACGATGCCGTATAGAAACTAATGGGGATATGGGTTTAATAAAAACTGCCATACCCCTTCCAGGTTAGCCCGCTATCATCTTAGACTGCATCATCACTTACCAACAGGTGAGATTGTAGTCAAGGGCTAACTTGTATCTGAGTAAAAAAAAAAGATAGGTACCTGCAGAGTGAAAACACCAAAAACGAAAATTAGCACCGCCTTCATTTTGTAGCTTATTATTGAAGAATTATAATAATGTACTGAATGTAAACTATTTATATACCAGATATATTGCGTTTATCTACTTATATTTCGATAATAAGTAGTGCATTTGTACATAAAAGTAGTATACTTTGAATTTGTACACTAAAATGTGTCAATTGTGCATTTCACTGATAATAAATTATTTTGCAATATTATTTTGTTGCAGTAAATTAGTATTAGTTAATAAAGTTTTCAAACATACCTACCTATGTTTGAAAAAAAGAAAGGCGGAGTTTGTTGTGGGCTCTTCTCAGACCTGTACCCGTAGTACAAGATTTTACGTCTCACCAAACCAAACCAAATTCGGGAGTCGAAATACTTCCGCGTTACAGTAAAATGGACCTAAACAGCCTTGAATTGAAGTCAAATATTCAATGCCACTGATTTTAATTTCGCAATGTTTCCGCTTGGAGCGCTGGTTGTAGAAGTCTAAACAAACTTGAGCTTTAAAACAAGGCATTTAAGATCCAGTTTACTGTAACGCGGAAGTATTTCGACTCTCGAATTTGGTTTGGTTTGGTGAGACGTAAAATCTTGTACTACGGGTACTGGGCGCGTTTGGAACCCTCGTAGACTTAGTTTTAAGTTAATTAATTATTATGATTACATCATTATTCTAAGAAATTCAACAATTTTCAGAAACTTAAATTAATGCCAATGAAGTTGCCAGGATTAGCCAGTAAAAAAATGGCCAAGTGCAAGTTGGACTCGCACACGGAGGGTTCCGTACAGGAAATAATACTTTTAAAATTTAATTAATTTTCATTTCGGCCATTTTGAAAATGACATTTTTTGTTATAGTGGCAATAGAAATACACATTCTGTGTAGATTTCAACTCTGTACCTATTAACCGTTTACAAGATCCTGGACGGATGGACGATCGGACGAACAGACGAACAGATGGACAGATTAAGTCCTGAGGCTTAGTAATAGGATCTTTCGGGTACAGAACCCTAAAAGTATAAAAATAAAATGATAAAGTCATAGACTATGTATTAATCAGTACCCTTATTATAAATGCGAAAGTGTGTTTGTTTGTTGGTTTGTCCTTCAATCACGTCGCAACGGAGCAACGGATTGACGTGATTTTTTGCATGGGTATAGTCAAAGACCTGGAAAGTGACATAGGCTACTTTTTATCCCGGGAAATCAAAGAGTTCCCACGGGTTTTTAAAAACCTAATCCCACGCGGACGAAGTCGCGGGCTTCAGCTAGTGTAAAATAAAAATTGGATTCAAAACAATCGAATGGAGATGGTGTAAACAACCTGACGTCATGGAGGGAAACGCGCATGTGCGAAGACTGCTGTTGTGTTACACGGGGTGGTTTTTCTTTGACACGTTTTACCCACTTTTGACGAGAAAAGAGGGGTTTTTTTTATTTATTTATTCAGATACAAGTTAGCCCTTGACTGCAATCTCACCTGGTGGTAAGTGATGATGCAGTCTAAGATGATAGCGGGCTAACCTGGAAGGGGTATGGCAGTTTTTATTAAACCCATACCCCTTTGGTTTCTAAACGGCATCGTACCGGAACGCTAAATCGCTTGGCGGCACGGCTTTGCCGGTAGGGTGGTAACTAGCCACGGCCGAAGCCTCCCACCAGACCAGACTAGAAATTTAGAAATTATAAAATTCCAAACCCCTACCAGGAATCGAACCCGGGACCTCCCACTATTAAGACCACAGCGCTCACCACTGCGCCAGGGAGGTCATCAAAACTACTGAGGTACTGAGCCCAGTCTGGTATTAGTACCAGACTGGGCTCACTTGGTTACGTGACCCGAAGAATATACCTTCAGTGGCCAGTGGCGTGCAGATCATAGAGGCATAAAAGCACTGCTTACCCTAGTTGAAAAGGCTTAGTGCTCATTTTTCATGATGACCTGTCATTAAATAGGTAGTTAGTTACCTAATGCTTACCCTAGGTTCAAACCCTGTGCACGCCACTGTCAGTGGCGTACCCCTTCGACGGCACTGGCCTCAGACCAAGAATCAAGGAGACTTGGCATCAAAATAATAATACCTTGTTAGAGCAAGGTAGGTGTATAGAAAAGCTCTGAAGAGTGATACAGACAAAAACACATTTTTTATCTTTGTCATAGTTTAGCTTGTTTTTGTTGGGCACAGTTCTCACCTGTGCCCAACAAACCTCTGTGTGTGAGTTTTTATTTAGTTTTCTGTTTTAAATTTAGTGTTGAATATGTGTAGAAGCCATTTAAGGTGCATTACTGTTTGATCGGCTGTAAAAGTGGTAGCGAACGCAAATTATGAAACATAACCTTTCATACGTAAGTATGATTTCTTTTGTTGTTTTGTCCCTTTCGGGTATAAGTACGCGTCTGAGGTAATGGCGTAGTTCCTTCTCTTATCTCTTGAGAGAGAAAGAGATATTATGTTGAAAATAACAAAGATTCAAAGATTCAAAGATTCTTTATTTGCGGAAACATTTTACAACGAGATGTTATTACATAAAATTGTCCAGTAGAAATGTTACGCCTTAAATATTAGGCATGCAAAATAATTAGTAAACCTAGTAAAACAATAACTATAAGTAATTTGACGTACATTGTCTTTGTCTATGGTAAAATTCAAAATGTAAAAATGTCCAAGTTGAAAAAATTCATAAATGTCTTGTCTATTAAAAAATCATGCAATTTATTCTTAAATTTATTTATATTATTACATTTCCTTATCTCCCTATATCTTTACCGCCAAATGTTACTTAAATAGGTACCTCTCTTTCAATCACGTATAATTATATTCATAATTCACCACAATATTCACTTCAGTGTACTATAGTACATAGGATATTCACATAACAGAGTACAGTGTTGATAACTTTGGAATTTCATTTTCGTATTTTTCATGAGATTCTTGTCTACCTATCAAAATATTTTACCTTTTTAAATTATTAAATAAGTACTTAGCTAAAGCCCGCGACTTCATCCGCGTGGATTATTTTCGCATTAGATTCTCAAAAATCCCGTGGGAACTCTTTGGTTTTCCGGGATAAAAAGTAGCCTATGTCACTCTCCAAGTCTCCAGGTCTTTATCTGTACCCATGCAAAAAATCACGTCAATCCATTGCACCGTTGGGACGTGATTGAAAGACTAACCAAAAAACCAACAAACCAATAGGTAGGTACTTAAACCAAAAAACCAACAAACAAACACACTTTCGCATTAATAGTAAGGATACTGAGTACTGATCTATTCTATGAAGAAACTATAGGTACCTACTTAAAGGTTAAAAAACTCCCCTAATGTACAACAGCACCCCTATAAGCGCTCCCAAACAGAGGGGAGGGTTCAGTTATATCCATAACATGTAGGTATAGCATTCTGCGGTGCCAGTAGAGAACACGCTTCCAAGCCTGAATGTCGTTACCCACCATCCCCCTTTCTAGAACAATCCAAAACAGTGCATCGCCCACCGAATTTAATGTGCATCGAAGTGAAAAAACCAAAAATAAACCCTTAAAAAGTGTTTAATTCCGTGCGAAGTGCAAATCAAAGTGAAGTTATGACGTTATATGCCCAGCCGGCAGCTAGTTACATGATACAAGAACAAAAGTTTAAAACAAAAAGTATTGATTCGACGACGAGTATGCCCTCATTAATATTTCGGAATCGGTAAGTCTTAAAAATCGGCAAGAAAAATAATCGATAACAGAATGCGGCGTTCGTAACTACGCAACACTATCGATTGGGTCTGACGTAGCTGTGACGTAACGGATGGAGGTTGTTTTGACTAGCAGATTGTCATGATACAGTTTTACTTTCGTTTCACGCTCTCTATATTAATTAATTTACGGAACGATGTGATGAAAGTTTCAAACTGAAAGTTAGTTTTCGCTTTCACTTTCCTTTATTCCAACTAATGTTACACCAGTATGTATATAAATGCGAGAGTGTGTGTGTCTGTTTGTCTGTCTGCTAGCTTTTCACGGCCCAGCCGTTTAACTCATTTTGACGTGGGTAACTACTAACTAGGTATAGTTAAATTCTCCGTGTTTTAAAATAGCCGCCAAACAGAACCGTTGTTTCAAAGACACCATCTTTTATTGAGATGTTAATAAATTAAAGAAACAAGTAGTTAGTTAGTTTTGTTCCTTAGATTAAAAGCTTTATATTTTTTAACCTATTACGACTGATTTTCACAACCACATTTTAATTCTAATTAGGTATATTATGACCTACATGAACTATTATTAATAATAGGTAACTATTAGTTAATTTCTTTTAATCAGCAGGCCGATTGCCGTAAACTGACATGTGACATCGCAATAGAAATATCCTTAAGAATCGTGATCGTTACAGTTGATAAATTTGCTATCGCGGACGACTAATGCACTATATCGCATTTGGTCATTATCGACATTTTGATGACGTATTGGTAGCACGGACCTATTTATAACCCGACTAAATCGAATATCTATGGTAATCACTTGGTAATCTAGCAATTTACATGGACATAACAGTCTCCTAAATTTGGCTACGTTACTTATTACAAATAAGTAGTTAGTCTGTGGTAACTATTTAGAACCCCAGACCACAAAGTACAATTTTTTGTTGTTTTTCCTTAGTTTACGCGTTTGTTTTTTGTGATTAATTCTGCAACTTTGCTTGCTCCTCGGACTCCGGAGACTTAGTTTTTCTCACTGAACTTATACGCAAATGCCTGGGCACTGATTTGCTTAAGTATTGGGACCCTTATTGACGGACTGTGGCTGCTTGGAAGTTAGAACTCGTAAGTTAACAAACGTTATCATTCAATACAAGTAAAGGCTCTCATGCGGGTTTCCTCACGATCTTCCTTTTCCTTCACAGCTAAGCAAGTGATATTTAGTTGTTACAATGGTATTAAACTCCGAAAAGTTAGAGGAGTTTTAACAGCGTTTCATAAAGTACCTACCTATTATACAAATTGAGTCCATTGCTACTGGTGGTTATGACTTCATAGTAAGTACCTCCACCGTACAAGTGCTTTCTCGAGTATGTTTCGTTATGTATCTAGAGCTGCCTAAAACGTTGCTCTTCATATGAAAGTTTGGATGTTTCTTACTCCTTCACACCACAAATATTTAAAGAAACAATTTGGATTAGCTAAATTAGTAACAAAGATACCATATACACTGATTCTAAAGTCTTCGCAGACAACGTCATACCTAAACAGAAGCTGGTAGTGCCTAGTGGTATAGATTAAGCAACACAGTCAGTGGTCACTTACTCAGTTATCATAATTTTTTTTCAGGCAAAGGTGATACAGTGCTGCATTCATTTCTTCATCCTGACAAAGATATGGATTGGGATATGTTGTGAACTCGAGCTCTTGGACCCCGTGCAGAGACAAATAAAATAATGAACGGTGCCAGATTAGATTTATAAGAAGCAGATGGTGATATAATTAAAATGTCAGAATCTAATCTACTTTAATAAAAGAATACATAAAAAATCATCAAACTGTTGTTTTATTTGCCTAAATAATTTAAATTCCAAAGTAATTTCTAAAGCTAAATCAATTAAATCAGAAAATGATTTGACTTTTGGACAAGTTCCCCGAAGAGCCTAGTGGTTAGGATGTCCACCTCTGAATAATTGAAGGTTGGGGGTTCAATTCTAGGTACGCATCTCTAAGAGTTATGTGCGTTTTAAACAATTAATTATACTTAACTTGATTTAGCGGTGAAGGAAATATCATGAGGAAATCTGCATGCCTGAGAGTTCTCCATATTGTTCTCAAAGGAGTCAAAGGTATACTATTATGTTCAGCTTGTCGCTGGCTCACTATAGAGTACGGTTCTCTTGAGTGTGAGAAGAGTTTTGGCCATAGTCTACCATGCTGGCCAAATGCGGATTGGTAGACTTCACTTCACACACCTTCGATAACATTTTGGAGAACTCTCAGGCATGCAGGTTTCCACACGATGTTTTCCATCACCGTTAAAGCAATGATATTTAATTATTTAGTTAAAATGCACATAACTGTTCTCCAAAAAGTTATAGGTGCGTGTAAAAAGTACTCTGTGATTCTCATTTCTCAGTGTTAGTATACCTCTATATTTAATGTACTCTGTGCATCAAACCTACTAATGAAAGAGTCATCACATATTCTTTTAAAAGTACTTATGAGACTTACATTAATCTAAAAATACTTTTATACTATTATACTAGCTTCTAAAATTAATAATTGATTTCTTATCTAGCAGAAGAATTACTATAGCCTTTTTTAATCCCTTTCATAACTTTATTTTAATGAATATGAGTAGTAAAACGATTTGCGGATAGCTTATGTCACTGATAAAAACACCTCTCGAGTTGTTTCAATGAAAACCTCATTTGACGTAACATTTGTCGAGGTTCTTATATGACATCAAACTTCAAAACGCGTCCGCAATAGCATTTTTCATACAATAAATTTTATCGATAGTGTAAATGAACTGTCAAAACATTTTTTTGTCCACATCTATCCTTTGTGGACTGTCTCACCGAACCGTGATAGGAAAACCATATTTTGACATTGATGCTGTCATTAAATGATAGATGCAGTCGATTCGCAATCGGCCTGCTGAAGCAAAATAACAAATTGACATTTTGTACAATTAAACGTGAATTGGAACGTACAACGCTCTATGAACGTCAGAACCGGTGGCCATAGTGAAAATATTATTATGCGGCTAATTTTAGACGACCGCAAAACATGTGTTCTTGCTATACAAAGTTAGCATTATTCTAATTATATAGGATTATTGTTTTTGACGTTTCTGTTTTTTATAGTTCTGCATTTGACTTGAAACTTGAAAGTTTTGTGAAATCCTGTAATTTTTTCGCCATTCGTTTTGCTGTAGTGAAACAAGCGACTTTGCAAGTGCGTAATTTTCGTCGTGATATCGAAATAACCAGCGGTCCGACCGTGTTTTTATTTCCACGTTTTGTCAAGGCTTAACTACGATTATCCAAGATGACCAAGTTATTACAACAATTTAATTTTAGTAGTAGTAATTATTATGACGTCGCGACTACCATTTTAGAACCCGAGTCACCCCAGCTCAAGAAGTTCTAGTAAGTGCCATTTTAGTACTATTTTACCTACATTTTATATAATACGACACGTGTTAAATTATTGTGATGATATGAAAAGTAAGTGGGACTTGTACCATGGCCGTCCTTGGTCTAACTTGCATACCTACTACGTCATCAATATCATACCATCACTATCTACTTACTATCTACTGAAATGTTGAAATGCCTCCGCTTCTTTGTTTAACAATGATGCAATGTACAATTTACTTTTAGGTTAAATTTTGAATATGGAATGTAGATGTAGATTTTTTATGAATATTTATGATATTTTGATAGTTAGGCACTCAGTCAATTATTTTTGTTGAAATTAAGTACCTACTTACCTACCTTTCCTAATTTTGGTACAACCTGGACCCACATATGACTGAAGGGAGAACACCCACAATTTGTACCAATAAAACCGGTCAAGTGCGAGTCAGACTCGCATACGTAGGGTTCCGTGCCATTGTATAAGATATACATATACCTAACACTATTAAATTTGTACTTTTTTTTTAATTTAATTTACATGGCGGCCATTTTGGATTTTTTTTATAATTGTTAGAAATACCTACATAATCTGAAAATTTTTACTGTCATGATATATGCAAGGCTCAAAAGAGAAAGAGAACCCAGAGCTGTAAAGCCAGTTAACAAAAATCATGAGATTATAGCCCGGTGACCCCAGACTAAGAATCAAGAGACTTTTCAGACGCATATACCCGAAAGGGACAAAATTAGCTGTGGTAGCCTAGTGGTTAGGACGTCCGCCTTCCAATCGGAGGTTGGGGGTTAGATCCCGGGCACGCACCTCTAACTCTTCGGAGTTATGTGCGTTTTTAAGTAATTAAAATATCACTTGCTTTAACGGTGAAGGAAAACATCGTGAGGAAACCTGCATGCCTGAGAGTTCTCCATAATGTTCTCAAAGGTGTGCCGCACTTGGCCAGCGTGGTAGACTATGGCCAAAACCGGGAGGAACCAAATGGGATTGAAGGACAAACCAACAAACAAACACTTTCGCATTTATAATACGGGTTGGGTAGTGATTGATGAGTGATTATTTTTTAACAATCATGGTTCATGAACCAATGCACTTAAACACGTAGACAATAGGGATCAATTTACAATGACGTCACAATCTATAGGTCATTCATCCAAACACTGTCGCAACTTATGTCAAGGCAAAACTAGCTCTAACTATGTATGTAGATAAGGTTGTAAATTGAGAGTACGTGGGAGCAAATTGTATGTTGTCTCAATAAAAGAATTGACCTTGCTAATAATGTAAGATCTAGAACGTTTTTTAAGATAAGTAATAATATTATGTACCTATGTTGATATAAGAAAAGCTCAGAGTCACTCAGCGGGCGATGGAGAGAGCTATGTGCGGAGTTTCTCTACATGATCAATGAGGACATGAGGAGAACTAGAGTAACCGACATAGCTCAACGGGTTGCGAAGCTGAAGTGGCAATGGGCAGGGCACATAGTTCGTACAACCGATAGACGTTGGGGTCCCTATTTGCTGGAATGGCGACCTCGCACCGGAAGACGCAGTGTTGGAAGACTACCCACTATGTGGACAGACATCAGACGAGTCGCAGGGAGCCGCTTGATAGCGGCGGCGCAAGACCGTGGCGTGTGGAAGTCCCTACAAGAGACCTATGTCCAGCAGTGGATGTCTACCGGTTGATGATGATGATGATGATGATGTCGATATTTCTCTGCCTCGTGACAGAGTGAACTAGAGTGAGGAAACTCAGTTTGATGTCAAATATTAGGCTAGGGGCAAAGTGAACTAGAGTGAGCGAACTCTCGGTTTGATCCTGAATCGACGATAAGTCACTTATTAGGCTATGGTGACGTAAAATCAAAGAAAAATAAGGCTACCTGCCTCTATCTCAAATGTGATATCATGAGTTATGGCAAGGACCTGTTATCAAAATTATTGATAGCAAAAAACAATACATCAACAACACCTGATATAATAAAGTCCTTATATCGATGAGTCACATTGCCAGATATAAAAAAAAAACAGCTGCCTGTTGTCAGCCATTTGTAAAATATCGAGCGCAGATAGGGTTACCACACGCAGGGCGATTTAGTAAAACCTGCAACAATCATTATTACAATCTCAATTGTTGTGATTGGCTGAATTTGTGCTATTCTTCTTGCAACAATACATTGTAAGTAAGCGAGCGTCAACCAATCAGAGGTGATTGCGATCGTCTCATTGTAGCTGTCAATTTACCGCAATAGCGCAGCAGGACCGGAATTTTCCGGTTATTTTTAGAGTTCCGTACCTCAAAAGGAAAAACGGAACCCTTATAGGATGTCACTTGTTGTCAATGATGGACACTTTGTTGTCTGTCTGTCGGTCTGTCAAGAAACCTACAGGGTACTTCCCGTTGACCTAGAATCATGAAATTTGGCAGTTAGGTAGGTCTTATAGCCATTAGAAGTCTGTTTTTTAAATAGCTTTTTTTCTCAGGAGATATGGAACCCTAAAAAAACAACTGGTTATTGACACTTGACAGCCACTTTTAAAATATCGACCGTGGATCTAGAGATTTGGTTATGGCAACCCTAACCATAGATAATGATGCCCAACCCAAATAAACAATGTCACGTGGAAAGTTGGCGCGAATTCTGTTTACATTTATTTTTAAAATGGCCGACGCCTGCACTTCCAAATTTGAATTCCTAAAGGTCTTCGCACATTACACATCATCATCATCAACCGATAGACGTCCACTGCTGGACATATGTCTCTTGTAGGGACTTCCACACGCCACTGTCTTGCGCCGCCTGAATCCAGCGACTCCCTGTAACTCTCCCAGTGTCATCCGTCCACCTAGTGGGAGTCTTCAAAGGCTGCGCAAAGGCTCGACGTGATTTTTTGCATGGGTATAGTTAAATTTCTCAGTGCTTGAAGACCAAAGTCTTGGAACAGTGCGTGTTGCCAGTGATGACATATGGATCCGAGACATGGTCGCTAACTATGGGCCTCATAAGAAAGCTCAGAGTCACTCAGCGGGCGATGGAGAGAGCTATGTGCGGAGTTTCTCTACGTGATCAATGAGGAAATGAGGAGATCAGTAGGAGAACTAGATTAACCAACATAGCTCAACGGGTTGCGAAGCTGAAGTGGCAATGGGCAGGGCACATAGTTCGTAAAACCGACAGTTTCTCATTCTATATTCTTATACCTAAGTATTGCACACTGATAAGCATGATAACGAACAAGACAATGTATGTATGTACTTAGATTAGTATTGTTTGATTGTACCTAGTTTAGTATCAACATAGTAACGGGTTATTTATTGAATTTATTTAGTCTCATTGCTAGCTGTAATTTTCCACTATTACAGTAGGGGGAAACTGCGCCATAAGTTTTTATGAGTAGTGTGTTTGATAAATCACATAACCTGACAAAAGAGGTCATATTATGTACCAAACTAGAACTATTTAGGTTTTTAAAATCCCATGGGAAGTCTTTGATTTTCCGGGATAAAAAGTAGCCTATGTCACTCTCCCTGGTCTTTAACTATCATCATCATTATCATCAACCGATAGACGTAAACTGCTGGACATAGGTCTCTTGTAGGGACTTCCACACGCCACAGTCTTGCGCCGCCTGAATCCAGCGGCTCCCCGCGACTCATTTGATGTACTCTGTCCACCTAGTGGGGGGTCTTCCAACGCTGCGCTTTCCGGTGCGAGGTCGCGCTTCTAGCACCTTGGGACCCATTGCCACTTCACCTTTGCTACCCGTTGAGCTATGTCGGTTACTCTGGTTCTCCTACTGATCTCATTTCTGTAGAGAACTCCGCACATAACTCTCTCCATCGCCCGCTGAGTGACTCTGAGCTTTCTTATGAGGCCCATAGTTAGCGACCATGTTTCGGATCCATATGTCATCACTGGCAACACGCACTGTTCCAAGACTTTGGTCTTCAAGCACTGAGGAATTTTGGACGAGAAGACATATACTGGCTCCGATGACAGTTTTTAGAAAAAGAAAAACGGAACCCTTATAGGATCACTTTATTGTCTGTATGTCTGTCTGTCTGTCTGTCGGTCTGTCAAGAAACCTACAGGGTACTTCCCGTTGACCTAGAATCATGAAATTTGGCAGGTAGGTAGATCTTATAGCTGACATTTGGGGAAAAATCTGAAAACCGTGAATTACATCACATAAAAAAATTGTGGTCATGAACTAATAACTAGTATTTTCAATTTTAAAAGTAAGATAACTATATCAAGTTGGGTATCACATGATTCACCTGTGCATTCTAAAAAAGATTTTTATTTATTTTTATGCATCATAGTTTTTGAATTCTCGTGCAAAATGTCGAAAAAATACAACTGTGTTACGGAACCCTCGTTGCGCGAGCCGATCCGCACTTAGCCGGTTTTTATATTATAAGATAGAGATTTATCAGAGTTTCCCGAACGCTGCCCCGCCGATATGAGTTCCTATAGCCTACCCTGGATACTTGATAGTGTTTTTAGCGAATTTTTTTTCATCAAAACAAACAATAAATAACATGTTCGTCTAGAAATGCCAAGTTATCACTTGCCACAAAATATTTTGGCAATCGTTACAATAATATTATACTCATTATCATTATAGAACTATTTTTGAACGCACACGTCATCACCTATACTAATATTATAAAGAGGTAAAGTTTGTAAGTTTGTTTGTAGGGAGTAATCTCTGGAACTACTGAACCGATTTTGGAAATTCTTTCACCAGTAGAAAGCTACATTATTCCTGATTACTAGATGATGCCCGCGACTTCGTCCGCGTAAATTTAGGTTTTTTTTAACCCGTGGGAACTCTTTGGTTTTCCGGGATAAAAAGTAGCCTATGTCCTTCCCCGGGAAGTAAGCTACTTCTGTACCGAATTTCATCAAAATCGGTGAAACCGTTGGGCCCTGAGAAGCTAGCAGACACAGACACACTTTCACATATTTTATAACTAGCTGATGCCCGCGACTTCGTACGCGTGGATTTAGGTTTTTAAAAATCCTGTGGGAACTCTTAAATTTTCCGGGATAAAAAGTAGCCTATGTCCTTCCCCGGGTTGCAAGCTACCTCTGTACCAAATTTCGTCAAAATCGGTCGAACGGTTAAGCCGTGAAAAGCTAGCAGACAGACAGACAGACAGACAGACACACTTTCGCATTCATAATATTAGTATGGATAGTACTAGCTACCCGCCCCGGCTTCGCATGGGTGCAATGTAGATACTAATGTGGTGTCATTGAGGTGTATTTGGGCCTTTCTCTACTAACAGGAAAATCATTGTCCTAGCATTTTTTTTACTTTGGCTATATTAATGCATAGTTTTATTTATTAAAACACACAATATATAACCTGTTATTTAAGGAGCCAAGCTTAATCAATATTTAGAATCATTATCATTTAATAAATTCGGTCTAAAAGCCATTAAAAACAGTCCTCTGTTATGTCCTAATTCCAGATCGAGTATGATTCGGTTCGGTTTTTATTAGTTGTGTTTAAAAATGTAAAATCTTATAACTCTATAAACATAAAGAATATTGAATGCATGTGAACAAAAAACAATTATAATTTTAGATAATTTTTTAGTACTAAAAACTAGTGTTCGAATTTTGTCCATACATTTTTGAACAGTCCTCTGAACAATTTGAATATATCGCGCCACAAAAATATTAAACACTATTGTGGTTACATTTCCCTTGAAACCGAACGTTAACAGTGTGAAGTTTGCTCGGTCGCCATGCTAAACAAGTCGCCGCCATTTTGCGCAGTGACAACTCCGCGTCTGTGTGGGGGCCACGTTTCTGTAGTGTCGAGTGAACATTCCTCTGGTAAGTCTATTTTACGGTGTTTTATGTGTTGTAATTATATTTATTTAACAAAATAATTGCTCAGTGTGATAATTTATAGCTGTTTCTGTGTTATGAAGTAATATTTAAACTGATACGTGGTATGACATTTTTTACGTAAAAATAACAGTCCTCTGTGCAACAGTCTTCTGGAAATTTATAACACAGAGGACTGTTCAATGTGACAGAGGACTGTTTTATTTGACGTCCGTGTTTATTATTAATATTCTTTATAGTCTGCGCTAACCTACTGCTTGTCGATAGCCTCTTTCTTTCTTACCAATATTGTCACGCTAATTCAGGTCTTTTGTTTTCTATTATTATGGATTTTGGAATATAAAATAATAGTAATTAGTAACGTAAAGTTAACGTAACATACGTGTTTTTAAACCTGTACGTTTTTTTTTAAATATTGAAAGTATGTTTTATTGTTTTAGTATTGCCGCAATGCCACCAAAGAAGAAACCTAAAACCAAAGAAGAAATAAAAGAGCAGAAACGAATTGCAGAAAGATTAAGATATCAACGGCTAAAAAATGACCCTGTAAAAAGAGAGCAATTGAAGGAAAAAGAACGACGAAACTACCAGAGAAAGAAGGACAAAGGTACAAGAAAGCCAGTTAAAGATATGAGTCGACGTGAACACAAAGCTGTGACTAAAGAATGGAGAAAGCACTGTGCTACCTATCGCGCAAAAAAAAAAGCTTTGAAAGAAATTACAAACAATTTTGTACGACAAAATACCCCCGAATCCGAGGGTTCACCTCCTCAAAGTTCTGTCTCTCCATCAATACTAACTATGACCATTCCACGAAGTGATGCAAGTAATGCGAGAAAGCGTAATGCTAGAAAGAAACGTGACAAAATTATAAAGGATAAAGACAAAAAGATCGAGTATTACAAAAAAAAAATCAGAGAAGTATAGGAAGAGATTAGAACGTTTGGAAAAAGCTAAGACAAAGGAAAATGTAGACACACCTAACACTAAACTTACCAAAATGTGTGATTCGCCAGAAACTCGCAGAGAACTAGTCAAAAAGGCGCTATTCGGTGAAGTGTTGAATGCACAGCTGAAAGAAAACTACGCTAATTTAAAAACCTGCAAAGAAAAACAAATATTCGGAAAAGTCGTGTCCGGTCAACTAATACACAAGTACAAGTTATGGCGAAGCAAAGATAGTGCTATATCTTATAAAACAATTCAGAAGTCAGCGCGTCAATCAGTTTCAGTACCCAAGCTTCGGACTCGTAAAGACAAAATTTCATCTGATTGCATAAATACTGTACAAACCTTCTATGAAAATGATGACAACAGCAGACTTGGCGCAGGAAAACGAGAATGCCTGACCAGAAAAGGGGTTAAAAAACAGAAAAGATATCTATCGGATAGCATCGCAAATTTATACAAGAAGTTTCAAGCTGAACATTTTAAAATAAGCTACACAACGTTTTGTCGTCTACGTCCTTTCTGGGTCATAACACCAAATGTAAACGAACGTGACACGTGCCTCTGCATAAAGCACGCGAACATCGATCTGAAACTGACAGCATTGCACAGGCGAAGAATTTTGACTTACAATAGTCACACTGCACTGCTTGAAAAAACATGTTGTAATCGCTATGACGAGCTATGTTTGTCACGAACCTGCCAACGCTGTATCGACAAGAATCCTGACTACAGGGAGTTTGATGACAGCAAGCCTATTGAATTTAAAAAATGGATATCCGAGAAACAAACTTACAACGACCCCAAGACCAAGAATGCTCGAACAGTTACCAAATACCTAAAGAAAACGTTCACGGTTCGCCCTCGAGAACTAATAGAAGAGCTGCACGAGGATTTGCAAGCCTATTATCAACACGAGAGAAACATTACCCATCAATACAATGCTATCAAGAAATACAAACAAAACCTTACTGGCGAAGACGCTATCATACATATGGATTTTTCAGAAAATTATTGTTCCAAATACGGTCAAGAAATACAAGCATTTCATTTTGGAGGGTCGAGACTTCAGCTAAGTCTTCATACTGTGGTGGTGTATACCAAAAACTCTATCAAGTCTTATTGTACCGTTTCCAAAAATCTCACACATTCACCAGCTGCTATATGGGCACATTTGCGGCCAATCTTTAAAACTCTCACACCTAACATAAAGAGCATCCACTTCGTCAGCGATGGACCCGTAACTCAATACAGAAACAAAACGATGTTTTACATCCTGGCATCAAGGCTTCAACAAGAGGTTTTTAATGTGAAGAAGTTTACGTGGAACTATTCTGAGAGTGGCCATGGCAAAGGGGCCCCTGATGGCATTGGAGCAACCTGCAAGAGGACCGCTGATGCCGTCGTCGCTACAGGAGGTGATATTGATAGCTTGGAATCATTTGTAGAGGCTATTCAACGAAGATGTTCCGCAATTACCTTGTTCACAATCAACGATAAAGCCATCCAAGAATTGACAGACGACCTTCAAAATGAAACAGTTAATTTAAAAAGCTTTAGTGGCACTCTAAAAATACATCAAGTAAAGGCTGAAATATTAAGAAGTCCTCTGGAATCAGCTCCAATTGCCGCTAAACTCATAATGAAAAGTTTAAGTTGCCCTTGTGAAGACGAGTGCCAGCATTTCAATTTAGGAGTGTTACAGTACAAAAACAAGACAAAACTTAACGTAGATGATATTTACACAGACTCTGCAAGTGAAAACATGGACTACTCACAGGATTCCACAATGGAGACCGACGACGACGCTGCACTGGCTGGACCTAGTTCAATCAACCAACAGAATTACACCATCGGTGATTACGTCTTGGTTAAATTTCTAGTAAGAAACACTGAATATTGTTATGCTGCAGTAATCAATAAGATAGACATGGAAGAAGGCGAACTAACAGTAACCTTCTTAAAAATTTGTGATGACAAAGGACACACATTCAGAGTCGATGAAAATGATGTTTCTGATGTGTCCTTTGACCAAGTATTAAAGAAGTTGCCAAACCCAGACATTGCCCTAAAAGGGAAACGAATATTTTATTATTTTAATATACCTGTACCTGTTTTTGAGAAATAAGTCTGCATTGATAAGTAAACAAGGCTGATTCTTAGTACCTAAGCTTAATTTTGATTATAATTATTTTAATTCGTTACTTAGAGAGCTAAACTCGGAATTTGTTCCTGATAATTAGAAGTATTTAATTTCTGTATGTGATACAGTATTCAATAAAGAAGAGAATTTATTTGATTACATTTAATAATTAATATTGTGTTTTTCTTCATATTAACATTGACATAAACTGTTCTCTGGGGTGGAAAAAACAGTCCTCTGGGTGGCGAAACAGTCCTCTGCCGCATTTTTTACAAAATTGCCTATAATTCGAAAAATAAGGAAAAATTACAATGGTTTCTTGTTTATATGTATTTATATTATAACTATCTATCGACTTAACATATTATTTTTTTAATTTTCTAGAAAAATAGGGTTGGGACAACTGTCAATAGACAAGTTTCCAGTTAGTAGAGAAAGGCCCATTTGCCTCGGAAACTCTCAAATGAGAGGATTTTTTCCGACCTAATTCACATTATTTCAATTTCTCTAGGGATCTCTAATTTTTTGAGAACTAATTTATAGCTATAAACCTTCCCCTTGAATCACTCTATATATTGGTGAAAACCGCATTGAAATCCGTTGGGTAGTTTAAAAGATCTACGCGTTCATACATACAGACAGCGGGAAGCGACTTTATTTTATGCTATGTAGAGAGTAGAGATGGATGTAGTCAAATACCCAATTATCCCCATCCGAAAATAATCACTTTTGTCTTTTACGTCGTAACATATCTATTTATATAATTTGGCAAGACGGTTAGTTATTTTGTATCCAGATTCCAGATGGGATTTAGCGTCAGTACATATCAAAACTCCTTTTTAATCGGGCGGATCAATAGACGACAGAAATTCCCAAAAAAAAAATCTATTAAAATAGATTTCAAAAAATCCCAAAAATAATATGCTGTATACGGCATACAGCTTACGGATTGTCTATCGTAAAATACCGCTCAAAAATCGATAAATTTTAAATTTGTGTTATTTCTTTTTTTTTTTTTTTTGAAAATTCGAAACATTCCATTTTGATGTGATATTCGAAAGTGTGTTTGTTATTAAATTATTTGCTGTGATTTGAAGTGTATTTAACTACTTAAATATTTATTGTTAGTATAAATATTATATTGATTAATATTAGGGCTAACTCAAGTGTTTTCTTTTTCGGTTTTTTTTTTTTGAAGAGCAATGGTCGTGAAACTAATCAGGTACGATTTAGAAATTAAAGCTTATTTTTTTGATAACAAATAGCGAGCAAACTATTTGCAAATTCGGTTCGGCAAAAATAATAATGTGATGTGCCCGCGACTTCGCGTGGATATAGGTTTTATCCCGTGGGAACTCTTATTTCCCGGGATAAAAAGTAGCCTATGTGATAATCCAGAGTATAATCTATCTCCATTCCAAATTTCAGCCAAATCAGTTCAGTAGTTTTTGCGTGAAAGAGTAACAAGTAGACACATACACCCACACCCATTCAAACTTTTGATAATATTAGTATGATGATCCATACTTCCATACTAATATTATAAACTAGCTGATGCCCGCGACTTCGTACGCGTGGATAAGGGTTTTTTAAAAAGCTCAAGAATATTCGGCTACAATATTTTACAATATTTTGGTCCCATTCGGATAGTTCGGCCTGGCCGAATATTCAGTTAAAATTAATCAAGATTGAGTCTTCTTATGCCGGTTAAACAACTACTTGTTTGATTGGCTAAATATTCAACTGACTTATTAAATTAAATATTTTTAGAAGATTCTCATCAGAATATTCAGATAATCTATTTTTCGTTGCCTTCGGCTTATTGCTTTCGTTTGTTTGCAGTGACGACGGCGCGTCTCTGAGCGCGGCTGTCAATTTTTCGAAACTCAACTGAATATTCGGCTAAACTGTTTTTCGTCGCATTCGGCTAATAGTGTTTATTTGTTCGCAGTGGCGACGGCGCGTCTCTGAGCGCGGCCGGAAGCAAGCGCTCGGCTTTGTCGGCTTCGGACGCCGAGTGTTTTTCGCTCTGCCTGGGTGCCGGGCCTCTGTGGTAAGTGATCATCTCATTTTAAATCGAAAATTATTTCTAGCTTTTTGTTTTGTACCTAGTGTCATACATATGACTGTATAGTCCGCGACAGTTGGAGATGGCGATCGGGTAATGAGGCAGTTAAGGTACTTCATATTCGACGCAAGCTAATATTTGGCTGAATTTCATTGAATATTCAGCTAAGTTTCAAATGAATGTTCGGCTGAACTTCAATCATATATTCGACCAAAATTCCACTGAATATACAGCTAAAATCCAACTCAAGCTCAATTGAATATTCGGCTAAACTTCAACCTAATATACATCTGAATTTCTACTGTATATACGGCTAAAATTCAATGGAATATTCCGCCAAAACTCAACTGAATATTCAACTCAACTCAAATCATTTATTCAGATTAGGTATTATTATATTATACGCTTTCTGATAGGCAATTGCTGAATTTGCAATACAATGATGTAGTGGTGATAATTTGATTACGTAAACTTAAAATTAAAGTTACGAGGGTTCCAAACGCGCCCGGGTCTGAGAAGAGCCTACAACAAACTCAGCCGAATATTCTTTTTTACTACTACCACTTTACAAAATCACTTATACTTGTTAGATAGTTCTAACAAGCAATTCGTTCGTTCAATTCGTTTAGCCGAAATGATAGTTCATTTCGGCTAAACGAATTGAATTATTGACATTATAGTTTCACTAGCTGATGCCCGCGACTTAGTCCGTGTGGAATTAGGTTTTTTAAAAATCTCATGGGAACCCTTTGAATTTCCGGGATAAAAAGTAGCCCATGTCACTCTCCAGGTCTTTATCTATACCCATGCAAAAAATCACGTCCATCCGTTGCACCGTTGTGACATGATTGAAGGACAAACCAACAAACAAACACACTTTCGCATTTATAATAAGGGTACTGATATCTGTCTGTGTGTTCAGGTGGTCCTGATGTCCCTGCTCATGGATCAGCACCGCCCGGAGGGGTGAGGAGCGGGGTCGCGAGCCCCGCGACCCCGTCCACCCCCATCCACGACGACAACAACCGTAAGTATCCAACTACTCCCATGTTACAAACTAGGTGGCGCTGTATATACTTCAGTCGCGCTAGAGAAATTTTCATCAAAAGCTCCACAGTTATACCACTGTCACCATTACCGTTACATCTTCTTTTCCCATCTCCTATCGGAGGTTGGCAATCATTAACTGGATTTTGTATTGGGTGCGTGAAGACCCTCCACTAGGTGGACGGACGACATCAGACGAGTCGCAGGGAGCCGCTGGATCCAGGCGGCGCAAGACCGTGGCGTGTGGAAGTCCCTACAAGAGACCTATGTCCAGCAGTGAACGTCTATTGGTTGATGATGATGATAAAACCGTCATATTTGTCTTGCAGGTGACTTGTTGAGCGCCCTGCTATGGGCCAGCGCCAGTTCTCTGAGCAGCAGCGCCGAAAGCCTCGCCACCGAGGCCGCGCAGACCCATCCTGCTCTACACCCCGAGCAACGGGAAGCGGTTAGTTCACGTTGCATTCCTATTCATTTCCCTTTCCACTCATAGTTCACTTTCACCCTATTTCACTTTTCATTTCACCCCTAGTTTATCATACAATAAACCTCTAGTTCACTTTACATTCCACTCATAGTTCACTTTTCATTTTCACTCTATTTCACTTTTCATTTCACCTCTAGTTCATATTACAATCTACCTCTACTTCACTTCACATTTCACTTCTTATCCTTATTTCACTCATAGTTTATCCCTATTTCACTTTTCATTTCACTCCTAATTCATCATACAATCTACCTCTAGTTCATTTCACATTTCACTTCTTATTCCATTCATAATTCATCATGATCAACCCATCGCCGGCTCACTACAGAGCACGGGTCGCCTCTCAGAGTGAGAAGGGTTTTGGGTATAGTCTACCACGCTGGCCATGTGCGGATTGGTAGACTTCACACACCTTTGAGAACATTATGGAGAACTCTCAGGCATGCAGGTTTCCTCACGATGTTTTCCTTCACCGGTAAAGCAAGTGATATTTAATTAATTAAAACGCACATAACTAAGGCGGACGTCCTAACCACTAGGCTATCACAGCTTCTTTCATAATTGATCCTTATTTCACTTTTCATTTCTCCCCTAGTTCATCATACTAATGTGGAACTAAATACTAATTCATCATTTGTTTCTCTATATTGCGTAGTAAAGTTTTTTTTAAAATTGCAGGTAATAAACAAGATCCTCGAGCGCAAAGATCGCCAGCCGGTGAAGATCGACTTCAAGATCTTCCTCACCGAGAACACTCTCACTCGCTGGGAGGCTGTGAGTGTTTTGTTTTATTTAAATAAGTAGATTATTTTTAGGGTTCCGTACCTCAAAAGGAAAAACGGAACCCTTATAGGATCACTTTGTTGTCTGTCGGTCTGCCTAGAATCATGAAATTTGGCAGGTAGGTAGGTCTTATAACTGACATTCGGGGAAAAATCTGAAAACCGTAAATTTGTGGTTACACTACACAAAAAAATTAAATTGTGGTCATGAACCAATAGTGTTTTCAATTTTGAAGTAAGATAACTATATCAAGTGGGGTATCATAAAAAAGGTCTTCATCTGTACACTCTAAAACTTTATTTTTATTTATTTTTAAGCATCATAGTTTTTGAATTATCGTGCAAAATGTCAAAAAATACGATTGAGTACGGAACCCTCGTTGCGCGAGCCTGACTCGCACTTAGCTGGTTTTTTTTAAATCAAAGAGTTCCCACGTGATTTAGACAAATTAAATCCACGCGTTCGGAGTCGCGGGCATCAGCTTGTTTGGAATATTTGTAAAAAACCTGCTTAAATTATATAAAAAAAATAAAAATCCCGTGGGAACTCTTTGATTTTCCGGGATAAAAAGTAGCCGATGTCCTTTCCCGGGATGTAAGCTAGTTCTGTACTAAATTTCATTAAAATCGGTTAAACTGTTGGGCCGTGTAAAGCTAGCAGACAGACACACTTTTACATTTTTTTAAAAATAGAGATAGCGAGCAAACGAGCAGGCGGGTCACCTGATGTTAAGTGATTACCGCCGCCCATGAACATTTGCAGCACCAGAGGAACCGCCGATGCGTTGCCGGCCTTTTAGGAATTTTTTGGTCCGCCCCTTGAATAACCCCATGTATGGTATTATTGCAGGTGGTAAAAGGTGGTACCATCTACCTGCGCGTGCCAGGCATCCTGCAGTCTGGTAGCAAGGAGAGTTTCATGCTTCTGCTGGACTTCGCTGAGGAGCGTCTCGGCTGCACCAAGTGAGTATTTAGGTGTTACTTTACTCAGTAGAATCTACTTTCCGAAATGATGTTACCTTTATCTATACCCATGCAAAAAATCGCGTCAATCCGTTGCATCGTTGCGACGTGATTGAAGGACAAACCAACAAACAAACACACTTTCGCATTTATAATAAGGGTTCTGATTCTAAAAAAATATTGCTGACTGTATATTTTTATTTCGGGTGACGTCACGCCGATGTTAATGAGACATGGTTCCAGCGCAAGAGCAATAATTATACAAAGGGATCCCTTAAAACGATCACTTACTCCTGGCCTATAATAATGTTGCCATAATTTTTCCAGCTGCATCATCTGCGTGCTCAAGAATCGCTCAGATCGCGCCACCCTGCTCCGCACCTTCATGTTCATGGGGTTCCAGCTGTTACCGCCCAACTCGCCGCTCATGCAAGAGATAAACAACCCGGAATACATCTTCTTGCACTACAACATGAATTAACTGTCTTTGGTCTTGCCAGCTAACGAATTTCTACCATTATAGTAGCTTTTCTCAATTAAAAACTGCCAAACCCCTTTCAGGTTAGCCCGCTTCCATCTTAAGACTGCATCATCACTTACCACCAGGTGAGATTGCAGTGAAGGGCTAACTTGTATCTGAACAAAAAATAAAAAACCACACTTTTTGACCATTTTATTAAAAAAAAATCTTTTTTGTTTCATATTACAAAAAAATCTCATGTAGTGTACTAGTGGTAGTTTTTCAAATTAAGTATATATGCAACAGTTAATTAATACATCTTGCACTACAACACGTAATTCAATCATTCTTTGGTGTTGTCAGCTAACGAATTTCTACCATTTTAGTAGCTTTTTCGATACGTCAATTTAATGAGGGAAAAAAGTAAAATATTATTTCTCTTGTAGTGGTAGTTTTTTGGTGTATCCAAAGACAGTATAACGTGTACTGAAACGATATTTAATTTGTATGGCATTTTTCGTGTCAAGTGACGTTTTCTGACGAGAAATGCCGAAACTTGTCCTTGTCCAAACGTCAAAATAAGTCATTTAGAAGGTAACCTTAAATTTTAATAATCGTTTCAGGATTCGAATGACAGCAATTTTTTTTTTGGTATAGTTAAAGTAGTTTTTCAAAGCTGTCTCAAGTGTATTATTAAAAAAAATAACAGTATTCCATTGCACTTTTTCATGTAAAATCACTTGCTTGCATAGTGGTAAGGCGCTAAAAACAAGTCGCGTTCTTAGTATTTAGATTTAGTGTATTATCATTGTAGAAACTTGGATTTCGTTTGATTTTTAGTAGTATTTTTTTTTGTGTATAGCAATACCTTGATTATACTCAAAAGGCTTGAATCCACATCTCTGTAGTCAGTTATTAAAAAAAAAACGTCAAATTTCAGAGCCAAACATCAACATCGTAAAAAAGGCGACAATCCAGAGCCAATATTTAAAAAAAATTGCCCATAGTAATCAAATGAAATGCGAGTTGGTACTTGGTAGTAATTTTTATTTCTACAATTTCAGCTTTGAACTTTCAAAACTGATACGGTAGAAATATTAAATTTTCATTATTTTTTTTTTCTCTTTAAACTTTACTTAGTTATATTATTATTGTACCTATCATCTGAAAGTATATGTCGTCGTGTATGTTACTATGTTTACCCACTCCGGGGTAGTGCCCCAAAAATTAAAAAAAAAAATTAAAAAAAATACAAAAAGACAAAAAAAATCTTAGTTTATTATTACTATACGGTTCCCATTTACGTACTATATATTTAAAAAAAACAAATTGTTTAAAAAAAAATCAAACGTACGTTCGCGCATACTTTTCTGAAAAAAAAAATACTCCACACCATTTTAAAACATCTTAGCAATAGTTACTGCATTTTTTATATAATGCGTACAAAATGAATTCTCACTCGCCATTTTAACTTTGTGTCAATGTCATGTCAAAAGTACGATTTTAGTCCTTATTTTAAAGATGAATCGTACTTTTGACATGGCAGTTACATGATCCATAGAATTAAAATGGCGCGTGATAAGTCATTTCGTACGGACTTTAGTAGCTTTTTTTAACCGCGTTCGTACGTAATAATTTTTCACTTCACCTAATTTTTTGTAAAATATTCACCATAATATTTTGAAAATTTAAGGTCGTTTCCACACGAATTTGGACGTATTCAAAAAATACAAGCACACCCGTATTTCTACTCGATGTGTACCACGGCCTAGCACTGTGACGTAACACCTAAAAAATTCTATTAATAACTTAGCTTGTAAGTGGTTTGAGTTTTTTATTTCCTTAATTCTAATTTGTATTATTGTAAAAAAAACGCTTTATTTTATGTTTGGAAATACAAATTTTCATTTAATTAAAATTGGTTAGTTTAAAATTAAAAAAACTGGCAACCTTGAACAACTTATTCGCGCCAGAAAAAAAACATAAAATAAGGCGTTACTTTAATCTTTTAAGTAATCTTACTTTACTGTATTCTAGTAACGATTACTCATAAGGTATTATTTTAAGTATAGATTTATTTCACATAGGTCCCCCATAATGTCATAGAATAAATAAATAATACTAGAAATTAACAACTTTTCTTACAGTTAAAAATGCCTAATGTTTGATCCAAAATAGAACTAAATTGACAAAACTTAAAGCTCCTTTTCCATCCCCATTTTCCATTTTTCATCCATGAAAAGAATTGCTTGATTTTTTAATTATGTCAATTTAATTTTGTTTACAAAACTAATTTGGTTATTTTGAAAAATTAAGAAATGTTGATACAATATTTTATGTGTATTAAAAAAATAATGTTTTTTAAAATTAATATTTTATTTACTTAACTGTTTTTTTTTTTGTGGTATTCTTACCTAATATAGGCATTGATACTGGTCTAATGCATTATTCTATGACAAAATCCTATGCAATTTCCATTGCAGTATGTTTAGGTTGAGTATTACTTTATTTCTCGGGGCCTTGTGAATAGTTTTAGTTTATAAGTTTAATGTAATAAATATTGGACAAGCTATTAAAAATAATATTAATCATTGCGTGTTTTATTTATTACCTGTGAATACACTCAAGGAATTTAAGATATTTTGCTTATTTATAGTGCGCGCAAAGTAAGTAGTTCAGTCTGAAGACGAAGCATTTGACTGTGCATTGTGCAAAACCAGATCTTTTAGCTAGGCTTGTATAAATATTTTTGCTTCAGCGTCAGTCCCCTGACTTTTTCTTATCGTATAGTTCATAATTGCTTATATAAACTCGGTAGTCCCCTAGTAAGTGTAATTTGATGGCCCTTGGCATCGCCCCTTCATTCACTAAGTGTAATAGGGTTTATTTTACATCCTCGTCAGTCCTCTGGCGTCTGTTCTTATCGTATAGTTTATAATCGTTTATAAACTCTATAGTAATAGCTAATATCGCCTTCCATCTGTCTCTCCCCTGGCACCTCCTCTTCGTCCACTAAGTGGAACTGTTGTGTGTCGATGTTGGGAAAGAATGTATCACAGTCAAATGACCTCTGTATCTCTGTTAGGTATATTTTGCCACAGTTCGGGTGCTCCATTGCTGCCTGGAAAATAAAATATAAAAAATCAAATTAATAAAAAATAAGAAAAAAAAAACCTCAAGAGTGCATATATCTACAAGGTTTTGTATGAATCATCCAGTAGGCTATATTTTATTTTCAAAGAATTAGAGATCCCTATTAAATTTGTAATAAGATACCCGTGCAAATCTGGGCCAGGTCGCTAGTCACCTTATAAATGGATGAGCCACCTATAACCCAGGTGGATTCAATATCCTCTCGACCTTCAATGTAGCTGATGGCTTCATCGAGACCTGGAACCACGACCACACCTTCTGGTACCTGGAAAACATGAGGAAAAAGGCTTTTGATGAGCTAAATGGGTTCAGCAAATTAATATCTGTTGAAAATGATTTTAGGGTTCTGTACCTCAAAAGGAAAACCGGAACGCTTATAGGATCACTTTGTTGTCAGTCTGTCAAGAAACCTACAGGGTACTTCCCGTTGACCTAGAATCATGAAATTTAGGGAAGTCATGAAGTTTGTTACAACTCCTACCGTTTCTTTGACAGCATCAACTTGTCTGGTCAGTACGATGTTGACTCTATTTGGCAAAGGCCTGTACTTCAATGGTATGCAGTCCCATGTCCTACGTCCCATGATGACAGCATTTGTCTTGTCCGGCAATGACACTTTGCTTGTCATTGTGGTGAAGTACGCCATTTCTTTCCTGGAAAATAAAGAAAGAGAAATGTTTTATTTTATTTCATTTTTATTTTATTTATTAGGATAACTTACGGCTACTTACACTAATACATTTAAAAAAAATACTTAATTCTTAAAATATAACTTATAGCTACATAGCCGAAAAATAGACAAAATTCTATTCTACTTGTTTACTTGCAAACTAAATTTTAACTTGCAACTTATTACTACATTCACTGTTTACATGCATTATTTCACTTAAAATGAAGTGAAAATTAAGTTAACTTAACAACAGGAAACCTATCATATGCCTGAACATTTCCCATGTTCGCTGTTCTTGTGTGTGCCTGCCAGTCCACACTTCGCCAGCGTGATGGACCATAGCCTAAATCATGGCCTAAGCCCTTTTTATTCTGAGAGGAGGCCCATGTTCCATAATGGGCCAGCGAATTGAAATGGTGAAACAACTGAAGTTTCTTAAGTAGGTACAGGGTAAGTTCTTCACTTTATTGAATGGTAGACGAATTAACACTTACTTGAGTCTCCATGGTAGTGTACCATTCGCTCCAATACCCATGTTCTCGCACGCCGCCGCTATCAAATTTAATTTCACCTTTGACATCGTAGTAAAAATTTATGATACTTAACTTTACACTTGAAAAAACGAATTTGCCTATAAACTGGGAATAAGCATAGAACCGTTGAAAAATGGGATTTTATACCTAGAGGTAAGAAATATTAGTTTTTAATCAACATATTTTAAAATTTCAATTTTTAAAATTATTTAGTTTAGTTAGCAAGTGTTTAGCAACACCGTTTAGCAACGAAGAATTTTTGAAAATTTTGACACGTTACACAGACAAATAATAATTTTCAAATGTTAATGTCAAAGTTCACAGATAAAAATAAATTTGGGCGGCTTAACACTGTCCGGTTTCACTCCGGCTGCAACCTTTATTACCGGTTTACAAATCGTGTTCAAATTTTTTAGTGTGAATGAGAAAGCAAACGTTCCTTTGTCTAGATTTTTTACTCAGTATACGCAGTTGACCCATAGAGTTAAAATGGCGAATGGTGAAAAGTCATTTTGTATGGACTATAAACAACTTGTTGTTGTCTAGATTCCATCTAGATTCTTTAATAAAATGCAGACTTTTAAGTTATTATCTAGAATCTAGGAATCTAAATTAAACCATAACTTAGTTATGGTCTATGTAACTACTTACTTGCCACTATAAAAACAGTCATGTGTGAGTCAGAATCGCACACGTAGGGTTCCGTACAATCCAGGAAATAAAACTTTTATTTTAATTTTATTTTAATTTTCATGGTGGACATTTTGAATTTTTTATTATCTATTGCTATAGTGGCATTAGAAATACTTACAGTGCGACAAGGCTTTCTTGGCACTTGAATGACATTGACAGGGGGGCGCTGTTGGAGAAAAAAGGCTTAGAATATTCAAACAAGAACAAAGGGGACACTTGACGGCAACGTTAGTTCCGATTTTCGCCACACGCCAAGATAGCCTTGTCGCACTGTACACATTCTGCGAAAATTTCACGAGATACATGCCGCTGACACACGGACGGACGGACAGCGGAGGCTTAGTAATAGGGTGCCATTGGCACTCGTCGGATACGGAATCCTGAAAGAATCGGGTAAACAAAAGTTTTCAATCATACTTTTACTTTACAATCAAACTTTGTGACGACGCCGCGCGGTCCGCCATTTTTAATTTGATTTCTAAAAGTTAATATGCACAGTCGTTAAACGAAGTTTTAAAATTGAAATGAAATTTTATTTGCAAGAAACATTGTACATAAGATCATCGTCATCATGATCAACCCATCACCGGCTCACTACAGAGAACAGTAGGGCGATTGTCTAAAACCTGCATCAATCATTATTACAATCTCAATTGTTCTGATTGGCTGAATTTGTGCGATTCTTGTTGCAACAATGCATTGTGGCCAATAGTGAGCGAGCATTAACCAATCAGAGATGATTGCGATCGTGACATTGTAGCTGTCAAACAACCGCGGTAGGGCCACGGGTCTCCTCTCAGAGCAGTGGCGGATTTGTAGTCTTGGTCGCCCTAGGCCCCAGGCCATCTAGTAAGTAGGTACCAGCCGCCCCTTTCTTAGCACTCATGATAATAGACTACATTCTTAACGATTTTTTTATTTCCAACTTTTATCATAATTAACATCAGTGAATTTTTTTCATGATTGGCCGCCCATTATACCTGGCCGCCCTAGGCCCGGGCCTACTGGGCCTTAGGGCAAATCCGCCACTGTCTCAGAGTGAGAAGGGTTTTGGCCATAGTCTACCACGCTGGCCTAGTGCGGATTGGTAGATTTCACACACCTTTGAGAACATTATGGAGAACTCTCAGACATGCAGGTTTCCTCACGATGTTTTCCTTCACCGTTAAAGCAAGTGATATTAATTAAAACGCAGATAACTCCGAAAAGTTAGAGGTGCGTGCCCGGGATCGAACCCCCGACCTCCGATTAGAAGGCGGACGTCCTAACCACTAGGCTATCACAGCTTACATACATAGATTAACATTAAATTAATAATCATCCAATATGTTTTGAGGACCTCTAAGTCGCAGTGGTGGTCTTATAGGTGGGAGGTTATAAGTTCGATTCCTTGCAGAGGCAAGAGAAGGTTTCGGCCATGATCCTCCGAGCTTCCCAAGTGCGGATTGGCAGATTTCTCACACCTTTGAATGATCATCCCCATTTCCACACTATAGGTACAGACATCACCATCATCATCATCAAATGATAGACGTCCACTGCTGGACATATGTCTCTTGTAGGGACTTCCACACGCCACGGTCTTGCGCCGCCGCCATCCAGCGGCTCCCTGCCACTCGTCTGATGTTGGGTGGTCTTCCAACACTGCGTCTTCCGGTGCGAGGTCGCCATTCCAGCACCTTGGGACCCCAACGTCTATCGGTTGTACGAACTATGCGCCCTGCCCATTGCCACTTCAGCTTCGCAACCCGTAAAGCTATGTCGTATGAGGCGTATAACATCTGCCCTGAAAGACGTCGCTTCGTGATGACCACGACCGCCCTTTCAAGAGTGCTACGACGAAGAAGAAGAAGAAGAAGTCTTAACCACTACGCTGTCATCTATCTACACAATAGGCTAACTAGAAACAGAAACAAGCTTGCAGCTCCTACCTTCCGCCTCAGGAAAGTCCAAAAGTCATTTGTGGGTATTGGTATTACCTTTTATAATAAAATCCCGCAAACTATTTTGGACTTACCTTTGCACAAGTTTAAAAAATCTATTAAAAATATGCTCCAGAAAAAAGCATATTACACAATTGAAGATTATCTAAATGATAAAAGAGCGTGGATTTGACCTGCAGCTCGTTCCAGCAACGCACAAGACTGCAAATACCTACTATTTAGTACATGGCATAACTATATCAAATATTTGAAAAGAGCAACCGCCGAGTTTCTTGCTGGTTCTTCTCGGTAGGAAAGGCATTCCAAACCAGTGGTAGATGCATCCGACTATTCGAAAGTACTTGTAAAAGTTTGAATAAAAAAGATTTTTATTTTATTTTATCATTCACCGCTTATTTCGATTAGATACGGAAGTATAAAAAGATGGCCGCCCAATGGACATTAAGACAAAATTTATGATACGGAGGGGGAATTAACGATCACCCAGTAGGTACCGTCCTTAATAAACTATTTTATCTTCTTTGCAAGATTAATTTCTTTTATTGGTTAACTTAATTGCTAACTTAGTAGGCAGTGGCCCTTGGTAAATAGTACTTAGGTACCAGAATTAGTAACTTAGATACCATAGAGAACCATAGAACTTTTCAGAGTTACCTATGTGTGTTTTAATTAATTAAATATCACTTGCTTGAACGGTGAAGGAAAAAATCGTGAGGAAACCTGCATGCCTGAGAGTTCTCCATAATGTTCTCAAAGGTGTGTGAAGTCTACCAATCCGCACATGGCCAGCGTGGTAGACTATGCCCAAAACCCTTCTCACTCTGAGAGGAGACCCGTGCTCTGTAGTGAGCCGGTGATGGGTTGATCATGATGATGATGATGATTCTATTCTATTCTATTCTAAAGCAGGAAACTTAACATCTTATAGGATCACAGTTTCCTTGTTTACACTCGTGATCCTGTCGAAGAACGTATAACGGGAGAATAATTCGATAATATTGTCCCACGCTACCACGTTTTTTACTTCAGCTGGTAGAGACGGACAATTTCACAGCATAATGAAAATTCATGTGAAAAACTTTTTTATACAAGGTAAAACCAGAACGCTAGCAAAAACTTAGCGTTATTGTTATACTAACTAAACAGAATCCAATACCAATAACTACAGTGCGACAAGGCTATCTTGTCGCGTGGCGAAAATCGGAACTAACGTTGCCGTCAAGTGTCCCCTTTGTTCTTGTTTGAATATTCTAAGCCTTTGTTCTCCAACAGCGCCCCCCTGTCAATGCCATTCAAGTGCCAAGAGAGCCTTGTCGCACTGTATTTACCTCATTTTGTAAGTAGTTTAAGTGATTTAGTATTTTTCAAACCCGCAATGTATAGCGTGCAAAACTGATGTCAATGCCCCACCTACGACGCGGCATTGACTCCAAGTGGCCTTCTTACGCAACGTTCTTTGACCTCTAGCGTCAGTCAGATGTTTTATTTGCAATATATCGTGAAATTTTACAAATTACAGATTTTTTAAATTTCAGGGTTCCGTACCTTAAAATCGTCGGTCTGTCTGACAACAAACGACTTTAGCTTGCAAGTAAGTTCGAAAATCCATACTACTATTATAAATGCGAAAGTGTGTCTGTCTGTCTGTCTGCTAGCCTTTCACGGCTCATCCGTTCAACCGATTTTGCCGAAATTTAGCACAGCGATAGCTTGCATCTCGGGGAAGGACATAGGATACTTTTTATCCTGAAAAATCAAAGAGTTCCCTCGGGATTTTAAAAGACATAAATCCACGCGGACGAAGTCGCAGGCATCATCTAGTTGAAAATATTTTCTTTAAAAAATCACCCGTGAAATAGCTGTGACGAAAAAAAATAATTTCACCGAAGTGAAAATCATTTAAAAAAAAAGTAGCAATCAGGCCCAGGACGAAAAGAAAGAGACAGTATGACCAAACCAACGAGTTAGAAAGCGACACTAATACTGTGTACTTTCTCTTATAGATTTGCTGAAAGCTCTACTCTACTCGCTTCAGCTTCAGGGAAAATTTTCAGTTCAGTATCCATCGAACTCCGGTTAGGAGCGGACGTGTCGAACATTTCTCCGTTCCACAAATTTTCCGTAAAAAAATTCCCTCAGATGTGTTTTTGTATAGAAACACGTTCATTTTGTTTGTTTCTAAGGATTTTAGTGATAATAAGATTGGTGTAAATATAAATAACCGAGTTTAATAATTAACACGAGGAAAAATGATTTTCAAGTGTGTGACTTTTAAATATTCACAACAAATAAATATTCATTTCGATTTTTAATCTGTGTTGTGTTGATTTTGAAAACCAAAGAGCTAGGTATGTAAATAATATTATATGGAGTGCATATTATGCGTAGTGCAGTGATTTTGAAAATCGAATTTGCGTTTTGAAAACTGGTAAGTTATTTTTTTTACGATAGATTTTTTTAACAAATCTTTTATATATATAAAATGAAAAGGTGACCTACTGAATGACTGACTGAGAACATTATGAAGAACTCTCAGGCATGCAGGTTTCCTCACGATGTTTTCCTTCACCGTTAAAGCAAGTGATATTTAATTACTTAAAACGCTCATAATTTCGAAAAGTTAGAGGTGCGTGCCCGGGATCGAACCCCCGACCTCCGATTAGAAGGCGGACGTCCTAACCACTATCCTATCACAGCTTCTTAGAGCTAGATTCTAATAGATTATATGTAGTTAAATATGTAGGAATAATTATATCATGTACCTACCTAGTGATTATTTGTATGAAAATATGAATCCTTATTTTCTTAACATAATAAATAAATAAAATGAAAATCTTTTTTATTCGAATAAACTTTTACAAGTACTTACGAATAGTCGGATGCATCTACCACTGGTTCGGAATGCCTTTCCTACCGAGAAGAACCAGCAAGAAACTCGGAAGAAACTCTATATATTATTTTATTAATTAACTCTAATATTTTTGTAGGGAGGTACATATAAGGTAGGTATGATAATACGAACTTGTAGGTTGTATAACTATTAAATGTACGCTGAAGGTTACTGATAAGAAAAACGTATATAGGGTTCCGTACTACAGTCGTATTTTTTCGACATTTTGCACGATAATTCAAAAACTATGATGCATAAAAATAAATAAAAATCTGTCTTAGAATGTACAGGTGAAGACCTTTCATATGATACCCCACTTGATATAGTCACTCACTTCGAAAGTTGAAAATACTAATTATTAGTTCATGACCACAATTTAATTTTTTTTGTGTGATCTAATTCTAAATTCACGGTTTTCAGATTTTTCCCCAAATGTCAGCTATAAGATCTACCTACCTGCCAAATTTCATGATTCTAGGTCAACGGGAAGTACCCTGTAGGTTTCTTGACAGACAGACAGACAGACAGACAGACAGACAACAAAGTGATCCTATAAGGGTTCCGTTTTTCCTTTTGAGGTACGGAACCCTAATAAACATTAGGTATAGTGGGAATAAGTAACTTACATAGGTAGTTCGTACAACCGATAGACGTTGGGGTCCCAAGGTGCTGGAATGGCGACCTCGCACCGGAAGACGCAGTGTTGGAAGACCTCCCACTAGGTGGATGGACGACATCAGACGAGTCGCAGGGAGCCGCTGGATGGCGGCGGCGCAAGACCGTGACGTGTGGAAGTCCCTACAAGACACCTATGTCCAGCAGTGGACGTCTATTGGTTGATAATGATGAAGTAACTGACGTTTGCGGAAGCGGTGATAGCCTAGTGGTAAAGACGCTGGCGTCCTATTCGGGAGGTCCAGGGTTTGATGTTTGATTCCAGGCACACACTTCTAACTCTTCGGTTTTATGCTTGACTAGCTTATGCTCGCGACTTTGTGCGCGTGGACTACACACATTTTAAACCCCCTATTTCACCCCATAAAAAAGCAGTCCGCCTTCCAATCGGAGGTCGGGGGTTCGATCCCCGGCACGCACCTCTAACTTTTCGGAGTTATGTGCGTTTTATGTAATTTAATAAACACTTGCTTTAACGGTGAACGAAAACATCGTGAGGAAACCTGCATGCCTGAAAGTTCTTCATAATGTTCTTAAAGGTGTGTGAAGTCTACCAATCCGCACATGGCCAGCGTGGTAGACTATGGCCAAACCCTTCTCACTCTGAGAGGAGACCCGTGCTCTGTAGTGAGCCGGCGATGGGTTGATCATGATGATGATGATGATGATTTCACTCCCTTAGGGATTGAATTTTAAAAAATCCTTTCTTAGCGGATGCCTACGCCATAATAGTTATCTGCGTGCCAAATCAACCTGATCCGTCCAGTGGTTTGAGCTTTGCGTTGATAGATTATTACGTCGGCTTTTACGTAAAGGATTTTTGAAAATTCTACCCCTAAGGGCGTGACATAGGGGTTTGAAATTTCTGTAGTCCACGCGGACGAAGTCGCGAGCGTAAGCTAGTACTCGTATATTGTACAAATCCTGAATTTATCTCAATACGCCCTCATCAGTTGGAAGCGATATTTCTTCTCCCAATATGTTTGTACAATTTTTTCTTTATACGCAACACAGACTAAAGAAATGATAGATAAGAAACAGGCCACCAAAAAAATTAAACACATTCACAGCCGATTTATTTATTGACGCATGGGCTACTTTTTATCCCGGAAAATCAAAGAGCTCCCACGGGATATTTTTAACAAAAATCACGGATGACGTCGCGAGCATCATATTTTAGTGAAAAAAATATTATTTTAAAGATTATAAAATGACAATCACTACCCATATCACCACCCATCAGCGGCGAAGAGTCAATATAACACGATTCCTATCGGCTTCCCTTTAAGAATTGGCATAATATAGCGTAAGTAGGTACTATTCACATAAATTCGGTAATACGTTCGTAAATACAAAGGTTCGATCGTCACAAATCCAATTTTTTTTTTGTTATTACTAATTTAAGTTAAAAGCATAACAGCTAATGTAGGTAAGTAACATAACCTACAGTCCTACACCATACAAGCCGTAAAATATCGGATTCCCTAGTTAGATTTTTGCTTAATATTTATCTCTTTCATTTCCCTAGCGAAAGCGAAAGGAGCGAACTAGGTCTGTCTCGCTCTACGGTTGGAACCCACCAATTTAATCTGGCCCAGTAGCGAATACGAATTTGGAACTCGGACAGGTCCGACAAATTTGACGTAAGTAAGCCGCTAGAATCCGAGTTACCGTATTAAATCTCCAAATTAAAAATTATATTAATAGTATTATTTTAACAGGTACATGCTACTATTTTGAGTATTTTGTATTTTGAAGGGTGATTTGATATTGATTTTGATTGATTATTATTTGTTTTTGTGAAGCGTCCATGCACGTTTGTTTTTAAAGTTGTTAGTGGTGTTTTATTTTGATATAATAAATTGGGGCTAGTGATTAATAACTAATAAGTGTAAGTTCGCGGTAATTTAGATTCAGTTTGGTAAGTCAACATCAGAAATTACCTTAATTCACATAGATTGTTGTTTAACAGATTTCCTGTTTGTTACGTAACGATAGTAATTTTTCTAAATCGAGATTTGAAAACAAAAAGCGTCTTTAATCGATGGGGAACAGCTGATATTCTTTTAGGTAAGTAGGTAGGTAGGTACCTTTCCGGCTTCCCTTTTTCAGATTTTCACCCTTCGCCACTGCCACCCATAATATAATATTATAAATGCGAAAGTGTATTTGATTGTTAGTTTGTTGGTTTGTCCTTCAATAACGTCTCGACGGAGTAACGGATCAACGTGATTTTTTGCATGGGTATAGTTAAAGACCTGGAGGGTGAAATAGGTTACAATTTATCCCGAAAAATCAAAGAGCTCCCATGGGATTTTTAAAAACCTAAATCCACGCTGACGAAGTCGCGAGCATTGGCAAAAATACATCAATCCGTTGCTCCGTTGCTGCGTGATTGAACACTACACAACACACTTTATTTAAACAAAAAATAGCGAGCAAACGGGCAGCCCATGAACACTTTCCCACTAGATTATAACATGGGGTTATTCAAGGGGCGGACCAACAAATTCCTAAAAGGCCGGCAACGCATCGGCGGCTCCTCTGGTTCTGCAAATGTTCATGGGCGGCGGTAATCACTTAACATCAGGTGACCCGCCTGCTCGTTTGCTCGCTATATCTATTAAAAAAAAAAAAAAAACTTTCGCATTTATAGTATGGGTAGTGAAACGTGGGTCCACCCATCTTCTTCCGCTAGTCTGTGTCAACTGTTTGTAATATTTTTTCATGCGCAATAATTTAAGCACAAACATGACAGGGTAATAATACGGTAACTTCAGTCATAATTTACACTTTTTTAGGGTTCCGTATCTCTATATAAAAAGAAACCCTTATAGGATCGCTTCTTTGTCTATCTGTTTGTCTGTTAAGAGTTAAGACCAATCAAGGGCATCGAAATCTATTGGGCACCTATTTTAATCATGAAATTTACCTATTTTAGTCTTAGAACGGTTACGCACTGAATCCGATCCGAATCCGTAAAAAAATTCCGATCCGATTTCTCTCCGTCATCCGTGAAGAAACATTATTCGGACTGAAGCTCAAAGTAGCCTTAGGTACTGTTTTTACGGACGCTTTCGCATTATTTATCTAAATATATGACTGACTGATCTATCAACGCACAGCTCAAACTACTGGACGGATCGGGCTGAAATTTGACATGCAGATAGCTATTATGACGTAGGCATCCGCTAAGGAAGAATTTTTGAAAATTCAATCCCTAAAGGGGTAATACAGGGGTTTGAAATTTGAATAGTCCACGCTAACTAAGTCGCGGGCACAAATTAAAATAAGTAAAACTAGCTTATAGTTTTACTTATTTTTATTTGTACCAAAAAAATACAATAAAGAGAAAAAGAGAGTGAAAGTGGACTGGGAAGCTCTTATCTCTATGAGAGATCTCTACCTGACCCTTGGCAGTGCGAGAGGTTGTAGAGGGAGTAGAATAGGTACAAAAAGAAGAGAAAGTATTCATGAAAAGAACATCTCTATAATATAAAAATGAATCGCCAAATGTGTTGGTCATCGTAAATCTGGAGAACCGCTGAACCGATTTCGCTAATTCTTTTTTTATAATACTCTTTGAAGTACGAGGATGGTTCTTACGGAGAGTTTGACAAAAGTTTAAAAAATTTGAATCGACTTTTAGGCGGAACGAAGTTCGCCAGGGCAGCTAGTAATAAATAGATATAAGTCCCGCAAATTGCTAATGTGCATGGCCGCCATTTTAATAACGTCAGCATTAGACTGAAGTTTCGAGCTGGTGGTATATCTTTATTTCGGCTGACGTCAAAATGACGTCACTTCGATGTTAATGAGACATGGTTCCAGCGCAATAGCAATTTGCGGGACTTATACTATTAAGTACCTCTGATTCAGAGTGCGTAAGCGATTTCCGAATTCAGTCCGAGATTTTTATATCCGTATTTTCGCGGATCCAGATCGGATGAGGGCTTAGATAATCGCTCTTATACCACAAGTAAAGGGAGAAATCCAAAAATCGTGAATTTGGGGTTACATTAGAAAAAATTAAAAAGTGCTATTTCTTGTACGATGGTACGGAACCCTTCGTGTGCAAATCCGACTCGCACTTGACTGGTTTTGTTTTATAGAGGTAGTCCTATTTTTGAAGGTATTTAATGTTTCGTTGTACGTTGCCAAGATTTTAATATTAACTAACTCACAAGCCCCAGATTTGACCAAGTGGAAATTTTTGAAAATCTGTGAGGAGGTGGCATTTCTAGAAATGCTAGAATTTCTGGAAACGTACACCCATTGCCCCTTTGGTTTCTACACGGCATCCTACCGGAACGTTGCCGGTAATGTGGTAACTAGCCACGACCGAAGCCTCCCACCAGACCAGACCAGAAATTTAGAAATTATAAATTTCCAAGCCCCTGTCAGGAATCGAACCCGGGACCTACCACTAATAAGACTGCGCTTACCACTGCGCCAGAGAGGTCATCAGTAGTTTGCCGACGATGGGTTGATCATGATGATCCTATTTCTACAAAGATATTCTTCAAAGGTGAGTAAAGTACTCAATCGACGTACACAAGTACTTAAGTAATGAGTATTGAGGCGTCACGCTAAAATATTGCTTTCTGGCTAACACACGGGGGCGAATCACGTTGAACAACGCGAGTTTATTCATTTTATATTAGAAGCCAATTAGACTGTGGCGGTTGCCACACCTGCAACTAGATGGCGCTATTCAATCGACAACATTTCATGATATAGTCCCGAACAAATATACCGCCGACAGTACTCTTACGGAGTTTTCTACAATCTGGACCATATTAAGAAGTTTCAAGATATAACCGAGCTACCAACCGCGCGGTGGGAGATCTCCCTTTGGTACGGTCGAGCCTACACACCGGTCCCGTACAAGATATTAAGTACCTAATTATTATGAAAAGACAACTGATTATTTAAAGCCAAAATTCCTCAAGCAGAAGAAGCGCCCACAATAAACTGGGTAAGATTTTGGCCTCCTATCGATAAAGGCGGAACTGACACGCACCATTAATTTTGAGTTATGTGTATTTTAAGCGATTAAATATCACTTAACCCGGAAGGAAGATATACTCAGAAAGCATGCATGCTTGAGATTGCCTTAATATTCTTAGAGATGTACGAAGTCTACCAATCCCCAGATGGCTCATGGCACAATTTCTCATTCTGAGAGGGGACCCATGCTCAGTAGTTTGCCGACGATGGGTTGATCATGATGATCCTATTTCTCCAAAGATATTCTTCAAAGGTGAGTAAAGTACTCAATCGACGTACACAAGTACATTCCAGTAATGAGTATTGAGGCGTCACGCTAAAATATTGCTTTCTAGCTAACACACGGGGGCGAATCACGTCAAACAACGCGAGTTTAGTCATTTTGTAAAGTGCCTGGCAAGCAACTTGAACATTACGCAATAGGGAATATGCATGTAATTTTTTTCAATAATAATTCACTTCATCATCATCATCATGATCAACCCATCACCGGCTCACTACAGAGCACGGGTCTCCTCTCAGAGTGAGAAGGGTTTTGGCCATAGTCTACCACGCTGGCCATGTGCGGATTGGTAGACTTCACACACCTTTGAAAACATTATGGAGAACTCTCAGGCATGCAGGTTTCCTCACGATGTTTTCCTTCACCGTTAAAGCAAGTAATATTTAATTAATTAAAACGCACATAACTCTGAAAAGTTAGAGGTGCGTACTCGGGATCGAACCCCCGACCTCCAATTAGAAGGCAGACGTCCTAGCCACTAGGCTATCACAGCTTTTCTTCATTAATTAATTCACTTATTACATTGTTATAACATATTAAATATAAACATTCTTTGAAATGATCAAATTATTTTTTAAATAATATTTAAAACATTGTTAAAATTTTACGCGGGCTTTGAATGACTGAAAATAATAAAAACAGTCAAATAAAATTAATATCGCAAAAATCATCCATCCAGTTACCGATCTAGATCAACGTTGCAAAAATGCAATCCATTGGCAGAGTCCATTAAAATTAGGCTTCATTTCAGAAATAGTAAAATTATTTTGAAACGTAGCCGTCTGATAATTGGATTCCAGTTGCAAACAATATAAATGCCATGGCCACAGCTTTAAGCAATTAAAATTAATAAATCAACTAAGCTGATTAAAAACTAATTAGCGTTTTCGGACAGAGCTTTTGCACGTGTGCTTTTCGTAATTAAAATTCGTAGCACTTTTCCAATATTGTTCGCTACTAGAATTCAATTACACCAGTAACTTCTCGTCAGTGGAAACACGAATTACACAACCATTTGTTTTTGTGTAATTTCTGTAATTAACCCTAATTTGAGCGGTGATAGCCTAGTGGTTAGGACTTTCTTTTCGGGAAGTCAAGGGTTCGATCCCGGGCACGCATTTCTAACTTTTCAGAGTTGTGTGTTTTTAAGCAATTAAATATCACTTGCTTTAACGGTGAAGGAAAACATCGCGAGGATGCTTAAAAGTTCTCCATATTGTTCTCAAAGGTGTGTGAGGCCTGGGTCACGTGGTAGAATATGATAAACCTTTCTCTCTGAGAGAAGACCATGCTCATACATCAAGAGGTAGCTTACGTCCTGGGAAAGGACATATCTTTGATTTTATGCCGGAAAATCAAAGAGTTCTCACGGGATTGTAGTTACAAATAGTGGGAAACACGGGTTTCTTGCTGGTTCTTCTCGGTAGGAAAGGCATTCCGAACCAGTGGTAGATGCATCCGACTATTCGAAAGTACTTGTAAAAGTTTATTCGAATAAAAAAGATTTTTTTTTTAAATCAAAATAGCGGAACCGGCAGAATTCGAATTTCGAACCTCCGTTTCCCCAGGGTATCGCGCCTGAAGCGCCTTTGACTGCCAGCCCACGGTTCACTTCTTCTGTTATCTTTGGTTCACTTACTGCCAAGTGCAGACAGATATAATATTATTTATTCAGATAGCCGACAGATATCATATTATATACTCAATTGTTATGTTGCTATTACTCAGTTACTTTGATATGTATGTATTTTTATTAATAACTAGGTAATGCCCGCGACGTCGTCCGCCTGTATATGTTATACGTTTAAAAAATCCCGCGGTATCCACGGATTTTTACGGGATAAAATGTAGCCTATATGTTAATCCAAGGTATAATCTATCTTCAATCTCCATCCCTTCAGCCCGAAATCCGTCCTGCAGTTATTGCGTGAAAGAGTAACACACACACTTTTGTAAATATAAAATTTTAAGTGAGAGGAGTTTATTTTCTACATTCTTTTTATTTAAGAACTTACTGTTTAAATGTATGTAGGTAAATTATATTTAATAGTAATAAATAAATAAATAAATAAACAAAATACATAGACATAAGCTAGCAAATATAAAATGAAATAGGTATTATTTAACTATTACGTAATGAAATTTTCCAAACCGAATTTCCGACTAAAATTTTGTTATAGGAAATAAGTCGAGTTGAAGCTCGGAAAACCGTATTATGTCCGTTCGCGCGGAAAAGGTCTCGCTTGAAAAACATTTAGGTACATTTTCCACGAAGCTTCGGAATTTTTTTCCAAAACATCAACACACATTTTTCGACGACCCCGTGTCGTTATTAATTACTTTGTAATTCGATCAATACGGAAAATGGTACAGTTGTTGCAATTCACGAAGGCGAGTGGACTTTACTTGTGGTCACGTCGTATACACGGGCATTGCGTAAGTGTGCGTGCGTGTCGGACCAATCAGTCGCGAGCAAGCGCTCGCAAACGCACACATTCAGTGTACCTTACTTATACCGATACGACTTAAACACAAGCATGAGCCACTCGCCTTCGTGAATTGCAAGAACTGTATGTTTGAAGCAGGGTTGTTGCGGATGCCAATATTTTGACATCCTTGGATCCGGATGCGGATAATTGGACGTTCCCACGGGATTTTCAAAAATTAGGTTTTTGATCCATGCGACAAAATCGCAGGCGTCAGCTAGTCTGAATATAAATTTTAGTCATATATCCTGTATAATCAGTCAGTTCCTAGCTTATGCTCGTGACTTCGTCCGCGTGGACTACACAAATTTCAAACCCCTATTTTACCCCCTTAGGGGTGGAATTTTTAAAAATCCTTTCTAAGCGGATGTATACGTCATAATAGCTTTTTGCATGCCAAATTTCAGCCCGATCCATCCTGTAGTTTGAGCTGTGCGTTGATAGATCAGTCAATCAGTCAGTCAGTCAGCTTTTCCTTTTATATATATAACTAGCGACCCGCCCCGGCTTCGCATGGGTGGCAATGTAGATACTTATCTAGTGTCACTTCCATACTAATATTATAAATGCGACCATCGCCGCCTCCGTCTCGTTTTGTGTAAAGGTTCGTACGCACCTGAGCGGCGCGGCGCGGCGCTTCAGTCCGACTGCAGAACGCTTCACCTCAGGCCGCTCGACGGTGCCTACCGCACTACAACTTCAGTACGCGGCAGCTCGCGTCACTTGCGCGTCACTTCTACACCCGTTCGCGTACGAGCAACAACGTCGCAAGATGAGCGACAGTGAAGAGGATTTGATTATTATATCTTTGTTGTGCAGAAGAAGAACGAATTATCGAAGAGAAAAAACCGGCCAAGTGCGAGTCAGGCTCGCGCAATGAGGGTTCCGTACTACAGTCGCATGATTTCGATAATTCAAAAACTATGATGCATAAAAATAAATAAAAATCTGTTTTAGAATGTACAGGTGAAGACCTTTCATATGATACCCCACTTGGTATAGTCACTCACTTCGAAAGTTGAAAATACTAATCTAAAATATTAGTTCATGACCACAATTTAATTTTTTTTGTGTGATCTAACCCTAAATTCACGGTTTTCAGATTTTTCCCCAAATGTCAGCTATAAGATCTACCTACCTGCCAAATTTCATGATTCTAGGTCAACGGGAAGTACCTACCCTGTAGGTTTCTTGACAGACAGACGGACAGACAGACAGACAGACAGACAGACAGACAGACAGACAGACAGACAGACAGACAGACAGACAGACAGACAGACAGACAGACAGACAGACAGACAGACAACAAAGTGATCCTATAAGAGTTCCGTTTTTTCCTTTTGAGGTACGGAACCCTAAAAAAGAAGAAGAAATGGATTGCTGACATACCAAAGTCACGCTATCAAGAAGGATATCACATTTTGTTTCCTCGCCTTCTTAATGACTCTGTACCATTTCACATTTACTTCAGAATGTCGAAGACAAAATTCTTTATGCGATTGCCTAATAGTTTTTGTGGAAATTACATTAGAAACAATAGGTATACCACACAGGTCGGTAATATAATCCTACAAGAAACCTATGTCCAGCAGTGGACATATCTATCGGTTGATGATGATGATGATGATGATAGTTTTTATGGAAATTATAAAAAAATATTTATGCATATCCATACTTATATTATTATCAACGCAAAAGTGTATTTGTCTGTCTATCTACTAGCTTTTCACGGCTCAACAGCTTAACCGAATTTGATGAAATTTGGTACAAAGTTGAATTACATCCCGGGGAAGGACAGGCTACTTTTTATCCTGGAAAATGAAAGAATTTCCACGGGATTGTTAAAGGCCCATTTATATGAAGTTTGGACCAGAGGTAGCTTGCATTCCGGGAATTGACAGAGGTAGGCAACTTTTTATCCCGGAAAATCAAAGAGTTCACACGGGATTAAAAATCTAAAAAAAAATGCAACTAGATGATGCCTGTGACTTCGTCCGCGTGGATTTAGATTTTTCTATAGGTGAGCACATTTCCGGGAATTACCTACTCGTACCTATATACCTGAGATAGATTATACCCTGTAGGATAAAAGTAGCCTATGTGTGCCTACACATAGGCTAGTTTTATCCCGAAATCAAAAAGGTTCCACGGGATTTTTAAAAAACCTATATCTACGCGAACGAAGTTGCGGGCATCAGCTAGTCCCTTAGGTTCTGTGGAAATTACATTAGAAAAAGCATTTTCGCAAAATGTCTTTGTTTTATGTGCAATAGAATATATAAAATAGGCAGGTAAACACAGGTACATATTATATCTAAATACCTATATAAAAGAAAAGGTGACTGACTGACTGATCTATCAACGCACAGCTCAAACTACTTGACGGATCGGGCTGAAATTTGGCATGCTGGCTAGCTAACTAGCTAATATGACGTAGACAACCGCTAAAAAGGGATTTATGAAAATTCAACCCCTAAGGGGGTAAAATAGGGGTTAGAGATTTGTGTAGTCCACGCGGACGACGTCGCGGGCATAAGCTAGTATAATATAAACACAAGTACAACAATAGGTAGGCATATTTCCGAAACTATTAATTCTACCTAGATGAAGTAGGTAGGTATAATATGTACATAATATATTATAGTTATTTAATCAGGATTATTTTTACCATTGATGTTTTCTCATAACGCTCGGAGAGACATTTATACATTTAGACACTGGGAAGGGGGGAAGCCGACATCCTAGGGGTTGGGACCTTTGAGGATATACTTCTAAGAGCATGAGGAACACGTCATGTGTCAAAAATTAAACCTACGTTATTTATTTTGAGGTCTATCTTGCCGATTCTTGCCTGTACTTTAAATACCTAACAAGATGCGCGTGTATCTTATTCGAGCGACGTACGCATACTGAAGCGCCGCGCCGCGCCGCTGGGTATGTCGCACTAGCGTCACTGCACTGCGCGTCGCTTCGGTGCGCTTCAAAATATTCTCTCCAGCCGTGCCGCGCGGCAACGCGCGGTGAAGCGCCGCGCCGCGCCGCTCTAGTGCGATATGCGCCATACAAAATGATAGAAATGATATTTTGAAGCTCTGTGCCGCGACGTGAAGCTCACTGAAGCGCCGCGCCGCGCCGCTCAGGTGCGTACGAACCTTTAATTTTCGATGGAAGCTTGATTTCTTCCGACATTTTGTTCAAATATCGTCATATTTCAACAAATTGACACAAACCAATATTAAACTATACCTATAAACCTTCCTCTTGAATCACTCTATCTGTTGGTGAAAACCGCATTAAAATCCGTTGCGTAGTTTAAAAGATCTACGCGTTCATACATACAGATAGCGGGAAGCGGCTTTATTTATACTATGTGGAGAAGATACGATAATCTTGGTCCTGTTTGCCAACTCTTTAAACTTAGATGACAAAGCCTTAGTTCGTGGGGACTCGCTACATAAATTTTCGGTCTTTTAGATTTTCTTCACGCATCAAAACAGGAAAAAGCACAGCAAAAATATTGCCATTCGGCCTTGTTCCAACGAGTGAGGGAATAGAGTGTACGTAGTAGTTATGACGTCCGCCTCTTATTCTAGAGGTCGCGGGTAGGATCCCGGGCCTCTTAATTGTCAGAGTACCTAAGTATATCTTGCTTTAACGGTGAAGGAAAACATCGTGAGGAAACCTGCACGCCTGAGAGTTCTCCATAATGTTCGTAAATGTGTGAATTCTGCTAATCCGCACGATGTTTTTCTTCACCGCTAAGCAAGTGATATTTAAATACTAGAGGTGCGTGCCCGGGATCGAACCCCTGAACTCCGATTAGGAGGCGGACGTCCTAACCACTGGACGTCCTATCACAGCTTGTGATAATTGATAACCAGAGGGAAAACCACAGGAAAAAACCGGCCAAGTGCGAGTCAGGCTCGCGCAATGAGGGTTCCGTACTACAGTCGTATTTTTTCGACATTTTGCACGATTATTCAAAAACTATGATGCATAAAAATAAATAAAAATCTGTTTTAGAATGTACAGATGAAGACCTTTCATATGATACCCCACTTGATATAGTCACTCACTTCAAAAGTTGAAAATACTAATTATTAGTTCATGACCACAATTTAATTTTTTTTGTGTGATTTAACCCGAAATGCACGGTTTTTAGATTTTTCCCCAAATGTCAGTTATAAGATCTACCTACCTGCCAAATTTCATGATTCTAGGTCAACGGGAAGTACCCTGTAGGTTTCTTGACAGACAGACGGACAGACAACTAAATGATCATATAAGGGTTCCGTTTTTCCTTTTGAGGTACGGAACCCAAAAAATGATGTAATTCAGCCTTGTTCGAACTTTCTCAAGTACATATTATCATTTTGTTTATCATGCATCACTCATCCGTTTACGCCAAGTTAAAGTTTATTGCACGTGTTAGGTCAAATGACATACGAATATTGTAAAGGCGTGTACACATTAGCTCAACGCGCTCGGCCAATGTTGTTTCTCCACGTGATCGAATCAGACACGAGGAGATCCGTAGGAGAACTAGAGTAACCGACATAGCTCAACGGGTTGCGAAGATGAAGTGGCAAGGGGCACATTCGAAAACCGATAGACGTTGGGGTCTCAATGTCTTTTTTTTATCGCTGGGAAATGCGTTTACGCATCCCCCCTCTGGAAGACAGCCAGCTAGCCAGCCAGGCAGCTAACTGGAGGGAGGGTATGTGGGACTCGCCGGCCGAGAGGCGACCGGAATACCCATTAAAACCCAGCGGCGCTCCTGCGCGTCGCCTGGTGACTGGGTCACGGGAACGAGGTCCCCTACGCCCCCCCCCCCCCTCCCTGCCAAGTAATTAGCCCTAACCAACAATACCCTCGAAGAGAAATTATTATTAGCCATGTTACCGGGGTGCACCGGCCCGAATACTGATCTTCCCCTCGGACGTATCCAAAAGGCACCCAGGCACACTTGGAGGTTACTTGGCTGGCAATCCCCGGGTCTCAATGGCGATCTCACACCGGAAGATGCAGTGTTGGAAGACCCTCTACAAGAGCCTATAGAGAGGCTATAGAGCCTCAATAGCTCAACGGGTAAAGGAGTGGACTGAAAACCGAATGGTCGACGGTTCAAACCCCGCCCGTTGCACTATTGTCGTACCTACTCCTAGCACAAGCTTGACGCTTAGTTGGAGAGGAAAGGGGAATATTAGTCATTTAACATGGCTAATATTCTTTTTTTTAAAAAAAAACCCTCTACAAGGTGGACAGTCGACATCAAACGAGTTGCAGGGAGCCCCTGGATGGTGGCGGCGCAAGACCGTGGCGTGTGGAATTCCCTACAAGATACATAATATTTATATCGTCTATCGGTTGACGATGATGATTGACCTAATGTGTACAAGGCTGTTTAAATGTAGGTCGACAGTGTGTACAGATCCTTAGAAAACAGATAAGAAACTGAGTTCGTGGCAGGAATAATAATGGCAGCAATTTATTTTAATTATATGGGTTGTCGGTTGACCGACTACGCAAATAGGTATTGTAAGTAAATACATAGATAACATCATCATCATCATGATCAACCCATCGCCGGCTCACTACAGAGCACGGGTCTCCTCTCACAGTGAGAAAGCCTTTGACCATAGTCTCTACCACGCTGGCCATGTGCGGATTGGTAGACTTCACACATCTTTGAGAACATTATGGAGAACTCTTAGGCATGCAGGTTTCCTCACGATGTTTTCCTTCACCTTCTCTTTCCTTCATGAGAGTTATGTATTAATTGATAGATGTTTTCCTCTTTTAACACAAGCGAGTGTCCTCGCTCACATACTCTTTAGCGTCTGAGCTCGGGTCGACGGCCGTCCCTTTTAATTTTTTATACAAGCGAGTGTTCTCGCTCACACGCTCTTTAGCGTCTGAGCTCGGGTCGATGGCCGTCCCTTTTAATTTTTTATACAAGCGAGTGTTCTCGCTCACGCGCTCTTTATCGTCTTAGCTCGGGTTGAAGACCGCCCCTTTTAACTTTAAACACAAGCGAGGGTTCTCGCTCGCGCGCTCTTTAGCATATTAGCTCGTTTCGATGACCTGCATACTCGCGTTTAAATTATAAACAACAAAGCGGGATTAATGTAACAATTTTCAAACTTTGTTAGATATTGCTTCGTGATTTTTCACAGGTTAGTTTTAGTAAGATAACAAGTGTTACTTATGAAAAAGTTTTTCACATTATTTTTCACATGCTACCTGTGAAATTATGGTTCATGATTACTTAAAATGGAATAAAGAAAAAGAAAGTCTCACCATTGACTATGTGCTTCTATTAGAAGTTGGCCAAAAACAATTTTCACATTGAGTAATAAAAGTATAATCTAGGGTTTATTGTTAGACTTTATTGGTTTCTAGATTGGTCGGTTGCGGTGCGGTAATTAAATAATCGTAAACATTTTACGTCTCTATGAAGAGAAATCCATCTCTGGATTGTGTACATCTAACAATTCAATTATGTACCTATTTAACTACTAAATTAATATCTTACCTTATTATTGTAACTAGCAGTTGCCCGCGACTTCGTCCGCGTAAAATTTCTGGTTTCTCATGAGATCTGAAATTTTCTCCCGCTGCAAAACGCCTCATTTACCTACTCACTCAGTCTCGAATCCAGAATACCTAAATGCCAATTTTCATATCTCTAACTTCAAAAACATAGGATTTTCAAATAACATTTCAACCCCCATTTCACCCCCTTAGGTCTAGGGTGAGAATTTAGTTAGATCCTTTCTTATCTGCTACCTACCCCCTAGAAAGAAGCTACGTTTCAAATTTCAAGTAAAAATAACAATAGTTGAAACTTCCACACGCCACGGTCCTACGCCGCCTGAATCCAGCGGCTCCCTGCGACTCGTCTGATGTCGTCCGTCCACCTAGTGGGGGGTCTTTCAACACTGCGTCTTCCGGTGCGAGGTCGCCATTCCAGCACCTTGGGACCCCAACGTCTATCGGTTGTCCGAACTATGTGCCCTGCCCATTGCCACTTCAGCTTCGCAACCCGTTGAGCTATGTCGGTTACTCTAGTTCTCCTACGGATCTCCTCATTTACTCATTGATCACGTAGAGAAACTCCGCACATAGCTCTCTCCATCGCCCGCTGAGTGACTCTGAGCTTTCTTATGAGGGCCATAGTTAGCGACCATGTCTCGGATCCATATGTCATCACTGGCAACACGCACTGTTCGAAGACTTTGGTCTTCGTGCATCGATGCAAACTCCAAGCATCGGCTATGCTCAGAGTTTCTCTACGTAATTTAGAAGATCATATAAATAACTAGCTTATGCTCGCGACTTCGTCAGGGTGGAATTAGGTTTTTTAAAAATCCCGTGGGAACTCTTTGATTTTCCGGGATAAAAAGTAGCCTATGTCACTCTCCAGGTCTTTATCTAGCAAGCAAATAAATAAATCTTATCTTATCTTATCTACCCCCTTAAGGGTTGAATTTTCAAAAATCGTTTCTTAGCGGATGTCTACGTCATAATAGCAATCTGCCTAATTTCAGCCCGATCCGTCCAGTAGTTTGAGCTGTGCGTTGATAGATCAGTCAGTCAGTCAGTCAGTCAGTCAGTCAGTCAGTCAGTCAGTCAGTCACCTTTTGCTTTTATATATTTATTTGATAATGATTATTTTAATATTAATATCAATAAGTATTGTGACAGTTACTATACCACTGGTATTGATACTAGGTGACCTTATAAACAAAACATCTACACTGGTACCTGTCAGATATTGATTGACCATGCAGTTAGGTATAATTTACCTAGATATCAGACGAACATCTAAATCAATAGGTCGTTAAACTTGTTTACAGAGGTAGATAGATATCTCGTAAAATCTGGCTTAAACGTACGCACATAGAACTCATAAAAGTCGAATGATAACCCATATCTCAATCTCTACGTTGTATTCTTCATTTCTGCGGGTTGTGACGCCTTCCATCTATATTCACACTATCCTATCTAAATATATAAAACGAAAAGGTGACTTACTGACTGATCTATCAACGCACAGCTCAAACTACTGGATGGATCAGGCTGAAATTTGGCATGCAGATAGCTATTATGACGTAGACATCCGCTAAGAAAGAATTTTTGAAAATTCAACTCCTAAAGGGGTAAATTAGGGGTTCGAAATTTGTGTAGTCCACGCGGACGAAGTCGCAAGCATAAGCTAGTTAACATATATAAAAGGAAAAGTTGACTAACTGATTGACTGATCTATCAACGCACAGCTCAAACTACTGGACGGATCGGGCTGAAATTTGGCATGCGGATAGCTATTATGACGTAGGCATCCGCTAAGAAAGGATTTTTGAAAATAAAATCAGAAATGAGGAGATCCGTAGGAGAACTAGAGTAACCGACATAGCTCAACGGGTTGCGAAGCTGAAGTCGCAATGAGCACATACTTTGATAAATTATTCTAGAATCAAAGGGTACATAGTTCGGAAAACCGATAAACGTTGAGGTCCCAAGGTGCTGGAATGGCGACCTTGCACCGGAATGCGCAGCGTTGGAAGACCCCCCCACTTTTTAAACTACGTAACGGATTTTAATGCGGTTTTCATCACTTAGGTACCTACGTATAGTCCACGGGATTTTTAAAAACCTAAATCTACGCGAACGAAATTGCGGGCATCAGCTAGTGGTGATAAAAAAAACCGGCCAAGTGCGAGTCAGGCTCGCGCAATGAGGGTTCCGTACTACAGTCGTATTTTTTCGACATTTTTCACGACAATTCAAAAACAATGATGCATAAAAATAAATAAAAATCTGTTTTAGAATGTACAGGTGAAGACCTTTCATATGATACCCTTTGATATAGTTGTCTCACTTCGAAAGTTGAAAATACTAATTATTAGTTCATGACCACAATTTAATTTTTTTTGTGTGATCTAACCCTAAATTTACGGTTTTCAGATTTTTCCCCTAATGTCTGCTATAAGATCTACCTACCTGCCAAATTTCCTGATTCTAGATCAACGGGAAGTACCCTGTAGGTTTCTTGACAGACAGACGGACAGACAGACAAACAGACAACAAAGTGATCCTATAAGGGTTCCGTTTTTCCTTTTGAGGTACGGAACCCTAAAAATCGTTTAAAATTTAATTCCAACGTCAATTATCTATAAATAATTTGTAATACAGATTTATTAGAAGCAGTTACTAACATAAACATTACAACGAAAGTCTGTCTGTTTATACAGCACTACCTTTGAATAAACATGTGTGTATTGCCCTGTACGCATTTGCTATATTTATCTAAAAAAAAAAAACCGGCCAAGCGCGAGTCGGACTCGCACACGAGGGGTTCCGTACCATCGAACAAGAATCTATATATATAAAAGGAAAAGGTGACTGACTGACTGACTGACTGACTGACTGACTGACTGATCTATCAACACACAGCTCAAACTACTGGACGGTTTGGGCTGAAATTTGGCATGCAGATAGCTATTATGACGTAGGCATCCACTAAGAAAGGATTTTTGAAAATTCGACTCCTAAGGGGGTGAAATAGGGGTTTGAAATTTTGTAGTCCACGCGGACGAAGTCGCGAGCATAAGCTAGTTATTAATAAGACTTTTTATTTATTAGGGTTCTTTACCTCAAAAGGAAAACGGAACCCTTATAGGATCACTTTGTTGTCTGTCTGTCTGTCGGTCTGTCAAGAAACCTACAGGGTACTTCCCGCTGACCTAGAATCATGAAGTCAGGTAGGTAGGTCTTATAGCAGACATTAGGGGAAAAATCTGAAAACCGTGAATTTGTGGTTACATCACACAAGAATAAATTAAGTTGTGGTCATGAACTAATAATTAGTATTTGCAATTTTTGAAGTAAGATAACTATATCAAGTGGGGTATCATATGAAAGGGCTTCACCTGTGCATTCTAAAACAGATTTTTATTTATTTTTGTGCATCATAGTTTTTGAATTATCGTGCACAATGTCGAAAAAATACGACTGTAATACGGAACCCTCATTGCGCGAGCCTGACTCGCACTTGGCCGGTTTTTTACTAGAGAATGCCGGCTTGCGTGCCCGGGATCGAACCCCCGACCTCCCGAATACGCCACTAGGCTGTCACGGCACTATTATTTTGTTATCTGTGGGGGAAAAGCGCGCGCTAGTTGTCACCTGTCAAACGTCAATAAACAGATTATAAAAATAAACATGGCGATGACGCAGGCGACCTCTATGTTAGGAACAGAGATATTTACTGAAACGATAGAGCGGCAACTAATATTGTATAAGTTCCGCAAATTGCTAATGCGCTTGGCCGCCATTTTAGTGACGTCAGCACTAGACTGAAGTTTCGGGCTGATGGTATATTTTTATTTCGGCTGACGTCAAAATGACGTAATTTCGATGTTAATGAGACATGGTTCCAGCGCAATAGCAATTTGCGAGACTTATACTTGTTTCATCATGATGAACCCATCTACACTTCAAAGCACGGGTCTCCTCTCAGAGTGAGGAGGGTTTTGGCCATAGTCTAGCACGCTGGCCATATGCGGATTGGTAGACTTCACACACCTTTGAGAACATTATGGAGAACTCTCAGGCATGCAGGTTTCCTCACGATGTTTACCTTCACCGTTAAAGCAAGTGATATTTAATTACTTAAAACGCACCTACATAACTCCGAAAAGTTAGAGGTGCGTGCCCGGGATCGAACCCCCGACCTCCAATTAGAAGGCGGACGTTCTAACCACTAGGCTATCACAGCTTCAATAATAATGCGAAAGTGTGTTGTTTTGTTGGTTTATTAGGTTACATACCTCAAAAGCAAAAAAAGGAACCCTGTATAGGATCACTTTATGGTCTATCTGTCTGTCTGTCTGTCGGTCTGTCAAGAAACCTACAGGGTACTTCCCGTTGACCTAGAATCACGAAATTTGGCAGATAGGTAGGTCTTATAGCACATATATGACTGAAGGAGGCGCGGCGCGGGAACGAGAGAACGCTGACACCCACCCGCTCCGCAGAAGAAGACAGGGGAGGAGAAGGAGACAGTATGCTCACGTTCTCCCGCCCTAGGCATTGGGAGTAAACTTGTGCCGGCCCAACGCCAGGACGTCTCAGTCGCATCCGATATCCGGGATCCTGAGACGTCTTATACTTGACGCGCACGGTACCGCTGGGATTTTTTTGTGGAATAGAATAGAATAGAATGTTTTTTTATTCATGTAAACTTTTTACAAGTGCTTATGAATAGTCAGGTAGTTTTAATTTACCACTGGTTCGGAATGCCGTTCCTACCGAGAAGAACCAGCAAGAAACTCGGCGGTTGCTCTTTTTAATTTTTCAATTTACAATGTTATTATACCGTACTATAGTGGGTATGTACTATGTGGGTAAGGCAGTTAAATAAACCGCGAGTGAGTCCCACATACCCGCCCTTGTGCGGCGTGCCTAATAGCATTTTTACCAGCGGAAAAAAAAACCGGCTAAGTGCGAGTCAGGCTCGCGCAATGAGGGGTCCGTACTACAGTCGTATTTGTTTCGACATTTTGCACGATAATTCAAAAACTATGATGCATAAAAATAAATAAAAATCTTTTTTAGAATGCACAGGTGAATCATAAATATGATACCCAACTTGATATAGTTATCTCACTTCGAAAGTTGAAAATACTAATTATTAGTTGTAATGTATTAATGTATTGTTATTAATTAATGTATTGTAATGTAACCACAAATTCACGGTTTTCAGATTTTTCCCCGAATGTCAGCTATAAGACCTTTTTAGGGGTTTTTTTTTGTCCTATCTATGACTAATATAAAGTTATTTGATATCCTCGGCGCTAGTTAGGAGATTATAAAGTGTTGTGCAGGTTCTACAAAGGAGAATAGACGCAAATCGTTTGATAGAGTTGGCTCGGCACCAACGCGCGTATCGCGTTTGATTATACGCCGCAGACGAGCGTTTTTACTGCCTATGCCTAAGGTCAAGCGTTTTACTGTCTCTTTATATAAAAGGATTGGAACTTGGAAGTACAGTAGGTACAGGAAGTGCGAGTCAGACTCGCGCACCGAGGGTTCCGTACTAGAGTCGTATTTTTTCGACATTTTGCACGATAAATCAAAAACTATTGTGCATAAAAATAAAAATAAAAACTGTTTTAGAATGTACAGGTAAAGCCCTTTCATATGATACCCCACTTCATATAGTAATCTTACTTTCAAATCGGAAATACCAATTATTTGTTCATGAAAAACATTTTTTTGTACATCGACCTTTAGAAGGATATAGCAGACTTGTAAAGCGTTGGCTCTATCGTTGAGACCGGCAAAACGTCATACACGAGGCTCTCTTGGCACTTGAATGACACTGACAGGGGGCGCTGTTGGAGAACAAAGGCTTAGAATATTCAAACAAGAACAAAGGGGACACTTGATGGCAACGTTCCGATTTTCGCCACGCGCCAAGATAGCCTTGGAGAGAGAGAGGAGAGGAATACTAGCCATGTTAAATGACTAGTATTCCCCTTTCCTCTCCAACTAAGCGTAAAGCTGTGCTAGGAGTAGGTACGACAATAGTGCAACGGGCGGGGTTTGAACCGTCGACCTTTCGGTTTTCAGTCCACTCCTTTAACGGTTGAGCTATTGAGGCTCTATATGTGCTCTATGAGTGACAGAGACGACGCTCTACAAAGCCGAAATGTCATTCTAAAGGCTGATCTACATTACTTTCTGCCGCGTGCTGTCCTCCTTTTTTGGGCAGACGTGTAAAAAACGCACGTTTACTACTCACAAATACATTTAAAAAATTACGAACGCCCAAATAAAAAACTCCTTGTAATTGAACTCTACGGTATTTAAATTTGGAACAGGAGACTTCTTGGCGGCCAACCAGACAGCTGTTGAGGTTACGTTTTATTATTTTTATCTGTGCGATTCATTCGCGAATACTTATTGGTGGAAAAATTAATTTTATTTATAGACCGGGTGTGGTGGCGCTCTTTAGGGAAGGCCTATGTCCAACAGTGGACGTCCACAGGCTGATGATGATGATGATGATGATAGCTACGGTCAAGGTGGGTAACATTAGAGACACGTTTTGACGAAAAATTGAATTATACTTAATTATATTTAAAACTGGTTGGCGGCGGCGCAAGACAGTGGCGTGTGGAAGTCCCTAAAAGAGACCTATGTCCAGGTGTGGACGTCTATTGGTTGATGATGATGATATTTAAAACCGGTCAAGTGCGAGTCAGGCTCGCGCAACGATGGTTCCGTACCACAGTCGTATTTATTCGTCATTTTACACGATAAGTCAAAAAATATGATGCATAAAAATAAATAAAAATCGGTTTTACAATGCACAGATGAAGCCCTTTCATACGATACCCCACTTGATATAGTTATCTTACTTCGAAAATTGAAAATACTAATTAGTAGTTCATGACCAAAATTTTTTAGTGTGATGTAACCACAAATTCACGGTTTTAAGATTTTACCCCTAATGTCTGCTATAAGGCCTACCTACCTGCCAAATTTCATGATTCTAGGTCAACGGGAAGTACCCTGCAGGTTTCTTGACAGACCGACAGACAGACAACAAAGTGATCCTATAAGGGTTCCGTTTTTCCTTTTGAGGTACGGAACCCAAAAAAAGACGACAGGCAGACAACGAAGTGATTCTATAATGCTTTTTTTCCTTTTGAGGTACGGAACTCTAAAAATGCTCAAACAATTCAATTTTGTTTGTTTGTGAATCTATGAATCCCACTGATCTCGCGCTGTACACACAAACATTCTGTCTGTCCGTCTGTATCGTCGTATAATCTAAACTATGAGTGCTTACATCTGGAATCGATTATTGTGTGCTCTAATCTGTTTTGTGAATCGCTCGAGATGGGTTTTTCAGAATCTAATATACACTGGCGCCGATCCTGTTGCCTTCAAAACCGACTTCAAAAAAAAGGAGGAGGTTCTCAATTCGTCGGAATCTTTTTTTTTTAATGTATGTTACCCGATTACTCGAAGACGCCTGGACCGATTTTGAAAAGTTTTTTTTTGTTTGAAAGGGTATACTTTAAAGGTGGTCCCATTTAAATTTGGTGAAGATCTGATGAACATCTTCGAAGATAGATAATGGATCTCCCCAACGGATAAGAGTAAATTGCTCGCGATCAGTGTAATAGCTTAGTAAACAATAGATTTTTAACCAGGCATAGCATATTTTAATACCATGGTCCATGGGGCAACTAAAAATTGTGAAATAAAAAATTTTTGCAAAAAAAATAAAAACCGACTTCAATACACAAAATTAAAAAAATAACTTAATTTATTACCGAGTATATTATGTATAGTTCCATAATAATATTTTTTGGGGTCGGTGCCAATGAGGTGCCACTGCAGAGTCTCATAAAAATATGAAGTCTAGACGATTCGCGCAGCTAAAGCTAATTGGCACCGGCACCAAAAAGTATTATCATGGAACTATATTAACTCTTGTATACATAATATATTCGGTAATAAATTAAATTATATTTTAAATTTTGTGTATTGAAGTCGGTTTTTATTTTTTTGCAAATTTGTTTTTCTAAATTAAATTTAGAGTTTCTGCATCTTTTTAGGGTTTCGTAGTATTAGGGTTTCGTAGTAAACAGTTAACCCTTATAGTTTCGCCATGTCCCTCCCCGCGCTTACCCGGTGCTGGCGAGCGCGGGTGACGTGCGGGTGTGCGGGGCGTCCCCCCGCCTCATACCCCGATTGCCATCTTGACCTGTCGCGCATTATAGGTAGGTACTGTAAGCTCTTCGATATATTGCAGAAGTAGATTAACTGACGGCCTGACAGAATAATCCCGTTGTATAGATATTTAATTTAACATCCGCCCATTCGCTGAGGATTTATGTACTTACTAGCTTATGATGCTCCGTTGCGACGTGATTGAAGGACAAACCAACAAGCTAACAAACCAACAAACAAACACACTTTCGCATTTATAATAAGGGTAGGTACTGACTAGGTAGCTGATGCCCGCGACTTCGTCTGCGTGGATTTAGGTATTTACTAATCCCGTGGGAACTCTTTGATATTCCTGTATAAAAAGTGGCCTATGTCACCCTCCAGGTCTTTAACTATACCCATACAAAAAACCGGCCAAGTGCGAGTCAGGCTCGCGCATTGAGAGTTCCGTACTACAGTCGTATTTTTTCGACATTTTGCATGATAATTTAAAAACTATGATGCATAAAAATAAATAAAAATCTGTTTTAGAATGTACAGGTGAAGACCTTTCATATGATACCCCACTTGATATAGTCACTCACTTCGAAAGTTGAAAATACTAATTATTAGTTCATGACCACAATTTAATTTTTTTGTGTGATCTAACTCTAAATTCACGGTTTTCAGATTTTTCCCCAAACGTCAGCTATAAGATCTACCTACCTGCCAAATTTCATGATTCTAGGTCAACGGGAAGTACCCTATAGGTTTCTTGACAGACAGACAACAAAATGATTCTATAAGGGTTCGGTTTTTCCTTTTGAGGTACGGAACCCTAAAAATATGTTAATATATTGCTCCGTCGCGAGTTACGACGTGATTGAAGGACAAACCAACAAACAAACACATTTTCGCATTTATAATATGGGTAGTGATGAAGGTTACCTATACCGTCTCCCCATCGAGAGTGGGAGCCAGCTTTTTGATCGCGTTACATTATTTATTAGGAACATCAAAGAAATATTTTGTATAGAAAGACTAACCAATTTGTCAACAATATTAGGAGTCACTGTGAGCCGTGATACTTTAGTGGTTAGGACGTTCGCCTCCTATTCGGGAGTTTGAGGGTTCGATCCCGGACAGGCACCTGTAACTTTTCATAGTTATGTGCGTTTTAAGCAATGGAATATCACTTGCTTTAAGTTAAGGGAAACTTCGTGAGGAAACCTGCATGCCTGAGAGTTCTCCATAATGTTCTCAAAGGTATGAGAAGTCTGCATCCGTAGGCCAGCGTGAGACTATATAGCCAAATCCTTCTCCGTGACGTGTGCGCGAACTGACTCCCTTGAAAAAGGACCCCGGATGGGTTCGAAACTAGTCGGGCTAACGTTGACTAAACACGCGAGTAAAGCCGGGACAGACATTATATATAATGGAAATCACTTACGATTGTTTAAACGCTAAAATCCTTCTCATTATCATTATCATACTGCTGGTGACGACGCGTCGCATTTATATCCAGATCTTAAACTGTTTGACCAAGTGGTCCAATACTTTAGCAGAGGGTTAGGGTGCCTATAGCGTCTCCCCAGAGGAGAGACAAGCTTTTCGACCACACTACATTATTTATTAGGAAGATCAAAGAAATATTTTATATAGAAAATCTACTTGTCATCATTATTAGGGTTGACACGCGATTCCTAGAAGTTGTAATAAGTTGTAATAATATGTAATACCCAGCAGGAAATATTGTATATGAATCTTTAGAAAGAGATAGCGGTTTTGTACAGCGCTGTCTCTGACATTGAGACCGACAAAACGTCTCATAGGTATGAGTTATAGAGTACGGCACCGGGCGGCGTACGTTCTTTAGAGTTCACGGAGCCTCTCAATAACGCGCTAAGGTGGGCCACCGAGGGGGTTTTAGTGGGTAGAAATCCCACATAACCCGATTGGGTATCTTCAGAAGATTTCCCCCTCGAAAAAAAAAAAAGGTATGAGTTATAGAGACAATGATCTACGAAGCCGAACTCTCTTTCGATGTACAATGTATATCTTCACAATGTGACTGTGACTTTTGTGTCTTCGTCGCCGCGCTCTGCAAGATTATGTCAAGAGATTAAGTTTTTTTTTCTCAAATTTATAGACCAGCGTTTGTTTGCAATCAGACCTGATGGCAAGTGATGATGCAGCCTAAGATGGAGCGCGCATTGTCTAGAAGATGCCTATTCACTCTTGACTTGAAGGTACCCATATTATAATTGGAGAGGAAAACTGATGCTGGAAGGGTGTTCCAAATCTTGGCGGTTTGAATTAGAAATGAGGAGGCAAATCGCTTCGTACGTATCCGTGGGATTTCCACTACGTACGGGTGCAGACCTTGGCGATGCCTTGCGGTACGATAATAGTAAAGTGAAGGAGGTACCAGGTCGAAAAGTTCTTTATATTGTAAATAATATCGTGCTGCTGAAGATGTGCCACGTTATTTGGCCAAGTGGTCCAATGCTTTGGCAGAGGATAAGATTTACCTATAGCGTCTCCCCAGAGGGTGGCAAGTGCTACGTTATTTATGAATTTATGAGGAACATCAAATAGAAATATTTTGTTCTGGAGAGCCAACTTATCATCGTTACGTATTAGGGGTCATTGCGATGTGTTTATTTTTACACTACCCTCATATTTTCGCTTCGAAAAATATATTAAAGTAATAGGTGTTATTATTCACGCTGATTTTTTCGGTATAAGCTAGTTCCTGTGAGGTCCTGTTACTGGGGCAAATGATGGGTGATTAAATGAAACTCGCTTACAATTTTTACTGCCGTGGGTTCACGTCCGGTCGGCTGCCATGACAGACAACGATTGTTGTCCTGTCACTCAGACTACTCGCCTAGCGAACGGCAACCACAGACCAGTTATTTATCATTATATTTATGTGTGTAGCAAGGTGTGTACTTAGTGTTAGCTTATTGAAGTTAGTTTAATGAATTAGACAATATTTGACTCATCCGATGTCACGCGATCTGTGGCGGGGAGCCATCTTGAATCGATTTGTATAAATACCAGTGTTTGAAGGTTTTTAAGCCAGTCTCGTTCCGACTCGAGACTCAACGACTATTAAATACTTTTGTGTTTAGGTCGATATTTTGATTAAGTGGTTACAATAGCAATTGTGCCATAATCAAGTTAATATTGCAGTTAGGTTATTATAAAGATTAAATCTCTCAATAAGCACGTGGATATAGATCGCGTTGCGATCTATATCCACGTGCAAGCTTTATATGAGGGAACATTTTAATAACTTATAAAATTAGTTAAATTTAACTTGCTTTTCTGACTTTTGCTTTTATTAGTTATTATACATTAATAACTACTTATACGTGACAGGTCTCACAAATTGCTAATGCGCTTAGCCGCCATTTTAGTGACGTCAGCACTAGACTGAAGTTTCGGGCTGATGGTATATTTTTAACTTAAACTAGATGATGCCCGCGACTTCGTCGGCGTGGATTGAGGTTTTAAAAATCCTGTGGGAACTCTTCAATTTTCCGGGATAAAAAGTAGTATGTCCTTTCCCGGGATGCAAGCTATCTCTGTACCAAATTTCGTCAAAATCGGTTGAACGGTTGAGCCGTGAAAAGCTAGCAGACAGACAGATAGACAGACAGACAGACACACTGTCGCATTTATAATATTAGTATGGATATGGATATACGTCAAATGACGTCAGAATGACGTGATAACCATGATCTAAACCCTTCTCATTCTGAAAAGATACCCGTGCTCAGTAGTGAGCCAGTGATGGGTTGATCATATTGATGACTAGCTTATGCTCGCGACTTCGTCCGCGTGGACTACACGAATTTCAAACTCCTATTTCAGCCCCTTAGGCTGCCTGTCCACTGGTGCGGAGCGGAGCGGAGATGTGTTGAGCAAACCAATCAGATTGTCGATAAATAACGTGATAATTTCATTCCGTTATCTGACAAAACTCTGATTGGTCAACAATATGATGTAATGAGTTATGGAAATGCAATAAATAAAAATTGAAATTGAAATTGAAATTGAATTTTCAAAAATCCTTTTTTAGCGGATGCCTACGTCACAATAGCTATCTGCATGCCTTTCAGCCAGATCCGTCCAGTAGTTTGAGCTCTGTGTTGATAGATCATACAGTCAGTCAGTCAGTCACTATTTCCTTGTATATATTTAGATGAGCAATGACCTATAGTACAAACTTTACATATACCTAATACAAACTTTACCTATAATACAAACTCGCGCACGTTATGTAAGCACCCATAAGGAACAGTGTTTGTATGATTTATGATGTATGTTTGTATGTTATATTGTTTTTAATGTTCCCGGTGCTCGAGCAATGTGAATGGCGTAATAAGGTTATGAGTTACGGGAATTCTGCCGCAGGTACCGCCGGCAAAAACAACTAAAGGAGATCGCCCGTGAACGGGCCCTCTTTTGTGGTATCGTGTCAAAACTTAAATTAAATTTTTAAAAAATGTGTTATTTTTTTACGATTATGTTTTATTACGACTTTTTTTCACTGTATTATTGAAAATATCCACAATTACAGTTAGAATCGTAGACATGCATTTATTTTGAAGAAGTATTAATTAAATATAATCTCAATATCAGCAATATAAAAAATAAGATTTCTTTATAACCAGGGTGAATAAATAGAAATCGTTTGCAGAATATAAAGAGTTAATTATTTGTCTACAAAATAAAATTAACACCATGGTGACATAACAATTACATTAGGGGGGGCCCAAAGCTCCTAAGAAAATGGGCAATCTCCTTTAAAAATAAAGTAGTAAAAATTAAATAAAACCTATTTAGGCTGCATCGTCACTAAACTTGCCAGCAGGTCTGATTACACCCAAGCGCTACTCTATAAATTAAAAAAAAAATAAGTAGGTAAGTAGCTGATACACATGACTCCGTCTGCGTGGATTTTGGTTTTTGAAATCCCGTGGGAACTCTTTAATTTATCGGTATAAAAAGGTAGCCTATGTCATTATGCGAAAATCACCCCAATCTGTTGCTCCGTTGTAGCGTGATTGAAGGACAAACTAACAAACTAACACACTTCGCCTTAATAATATAGGTGGTGAGGAAACCGGCATGTCTGAAAGTTTCCCACAATGTTGTCAAAGGTGCGTGAAGTCTGCCAATCTGTCCTTGAACAGCGTGGCAGAATATGGTCTAAACCTTTCTCATTCTGAAAGGATACCCGTGCTCTGTAGTGAGCCAGTGATGGGTTGATCATATTGATGACTAGCTTATGCTCGCGACTTCGTCCGCGTGGACTACACAAATTTCAAACCCCTATTTCACCCCCTTAGGGGTTGAATTTTCAAAAATCCTTTCTTAGCGGATACCTACGTCATAATATCTATCTGCATGCAAAATTTCAGCCCGATCCATCCAATAGTTTGAGCTGTGCGTTAAAAGATCAGTCAGTCAGTCAGTCAGTCACCTTTTCCTTTTATATATTTAGATAGTAGGACTGGAATTGTTTGTGACCTATTTTTAATGATTGTAAATGTTGTTACAATTTATCGTTGGCATATCTAATTTAAAAAAAATATAATTTAAAGTCAAAGTCATAGTCAAAGTCATAAAATAAAGTTACTGTTAAACTATTGTTTTCCTGCTATCCGTACGTCAGATCAACGGCCCGTGGCGGCGCGCTATATTTATCCAGCGTATGGCTCATTGTAACTTCGGCTAGCGACCGTGTGTTTGTACGCTGGTATCTCATAAACCACGATGGAAATACTTTACTACTCCGCACCTGGGATGCGAACTATTTTTATGCTATTTATTAGCTTATGCTCGCGACTTTGTCCGCGTGGACTACATAAATTTCAAACCCCTATTTCACGCCCTTAGGGATTGAATTTTCAAAAATCTTTTCTAAGCGGATGCCTACGTCATAATAGCTATCTGCATGCCAAATTTCAGCCCGATCCGTCCAGTAGTTTGAGCTGTGCGTTGATAGATCAGTCAGTCAATCAGTCAGTCACCTTTTCCTTTTATATATTTAGATAGTAGGACTGGAATTGTTTGTGACCTATTTTTAATGATTGTAAATGTTACAATTTATCGTTGGCATATCTAATTTAAAAAAAATATAATTTAAAGTCAAAGTCATAGTCAAAGTCATAAAATAAAGTTACTGTTAAACTATTGTTTTCCTGCTATCCGTACGTCAGATCAACGGCCCGTGGCGGCGCGCTATATTTATCCAGCGTATGGCTCATTGTAACTTCGGCTAGCGACCGTGTGTTTGTTCGCTGGTATCTCATAAACCACGATGGAAATACTTTACTACTCCGCACCTGGGATGCGAACTATTTTTATGCTATTTATTAATGGGTTGTATTTAATCGAGCGACTACTAAAAAATCTGGATACGAGCTTTCAAAAATTATTACTGAGCAGCGGAAATGGCAATGCGACGTGATTACCAACAAACATACCAATAAACCAACAAACAAACTTTCTTCGCTTCGCTCGGGTGGAATTTAGAAAATCGAGGCGGGGGTTGAATTTCCAAAAATCCTGGAACACGTACTTCTTAATTTATGACCGAAAACCCAAATACCAATTTTCATGCAAATAACTTGAAAAATGACGGACATTCTTACAAACTTTCAGGACTATTTAACTTACTTAGGGGTGGAATTTCGAAAAATCCTTTCTTAGTGGATACCTTACTATTTACAAAGAACACATCTTCAAAATTTCATGTCTCTAGGGCCAGCGGTTTAGGCTGTGCGTTGATATATATGTCAGTCAGGCAGGACTTTGAATTTTATATATACCTAACTATCTTATGCTCGCGACTTCGTCCGCGTAGACTACACAAATTTCAAACCCCTATTTCAGCCCCTTAGGGGTTGAATTTTCAAAAATCCTTTCTTAGCGGATGCCTACGTCATAATAGCTATCTGCGTGCCAAATTTTAGCTTGATCCGTCCAGTAGTTTGAGCTGTGCGTTGATAGATCAGTCAGTCAGTCAGTCACCTTTTCATCCATACTCCATACTAATATTACAACTGCGAAAGTGTGTCTGTCTGTCTGTCTGCTAGAATTTCACGGCCCATCCGTTCAACCGATTTTGACGAAATTTGGTACAGCGATAGATTCCTTCCCGGGGAAGGACATAGGCTACTTTTTATCCCGAAAAAATCAAAGAGTTCCCACGGGATTTTTAAAAACCTGAATCCAAGCGGACGAAGTCGCGGGCATCATCTAGTTTTATATATTTAGATATATAGATGGGTAGTGCTAATATGGGTAGCGGTGATTTTATTTGTGGGCTTTTATATTCTATGTTCATGTCGAGAGAAATTTATTCTCTTTGATTCCTCGGTGATAAGGAAAAACCGCGAAAGCGTAACGACCTAGTTTACGTATGGTACAAGTTACAAGCGGTGACGGTCTAGTGACCCGTACGTTCCCCCTAAATCAAATCATAATATTTTAGCGTTTAAACTACCGTGAGTGATCTCCATTATAACTAATATCTGTCCCGGCTGTACTCACGTGTCTAGTCGACGTTAGCCCGACTAGTTTCGAACCCATCCGGGGTCCTTTTTCAAGGGAGTCAGTCACGCGCCGCGGCTGTGAACTGTCGGGAGAATAGAATAGAATAGAATGTTTTTTTATTCATGTAAACTTTTTAAAAGTGCTTATGAATAGTCAGGTAGTTTTAATTTACCACTGGTTCGGAATGCCGTTCCTACCGAGAAGAACCAGCAAGAAACTCGGCGGTTGCTCTTTTTAATTTTTCAATTTACGATGTTATTATACCGTACTATACAAGCCATTGCAGCCCCGTGCATTGCTGGAGCTAGTCAAATCCAAGCTTTTTTTTAGGCGATCGGCAGCTGTCTCCCCCCCCACCCCAGCCACCCTCGCAGCGGGCGCGCGCGGCCCGCAGTCACAGCTGTGGCGCGTGCGCGAACTGACTCCCTTGAAAAAGGACCCCGGATGGGTTCGAAACTAGTCGGGCTAACGCCGACTAAACACGTGAGTACAGCCGGGATAGATATTATTTATAATGCAAATCAAAATATTTTAATTCAATTAAACTCTTGGAGACCTTGGGGCCCGGGGGCTCGAGCTCTTTTTGAGGAAATTTCGAAAAGGGTTATCGAGTCAACCGGAGACCCGAGAGCTGGCAACTATAAGTCCCGCAAAAAACTAATGCGCGTGGCCGCCATTTTAGTGACGTCAGCACTACACTGAAGTTTTGAGCTGATGGTATATATTTACTTAAATATACGTCAAATGACGTCATTTCGATGTACGGGAGCGGTGTGCAGGCTCGACCGTACCAAAGGGGAGATCTCCCACCGAGCGGTTGGTTGTGCTCGGTAGCGCCAGCTGGGCCGACGGTTGTATCTTGAAACTTCTATATATAGTCCAAATTGCAGAACACTCTGTTAGTGCGAGTACTGTCGGCGGTACATTTGTTCGGGACTATGTCATTGATTGAACAGCGCCATCTTGTTTCTATTGTGGCAACCGCCACATTCGATGTTAATAAGACATGGTTCCAGCGCAATAGCAATTTGCGGGACTTATACGATCGGCAGGAAAATCCGATGTCTGCCTACTCATAACTTAGGCCGAGAACTACGGAATTTCATATCTCTCCCGCCGCCCATAAAAGTAGATTGCGTAGATAAGCGCCTGAGACCAACTGTAGGCGGCATTCTTTTGCTTTATTGACCGTGAGACGAAAACGCGCGTCACTGACCCCGTGACATTTGTATTATTGCATTCCTGAACCCCCAAAACGGAGGGGGGTCGGAAATAGAGAATATATGGGGCTTATAATGTGGCAGCTTTAGCACACCCCTAACACTCCATCGAATCGATTTAATTACATAGGTAATTAAATCGATTCGATGGAGTATTTGAGGTGTGCTAAAGCTAATAGTACTACTACCGAAACACCGGCCTGTCCGCACATGATTTGTGTGTGGTTAGGGATCAGTAACGGAACTGAAAGAAAGAAGAAAGAAAGAAAGAAAAACGTTAATTTTTTAAGGCTGTACCACACATTACCAGCTAGACCTGGTTAGGTTATACCGCTAACTAACTAACTAACAACTGTAACTGCTAACAAAACGTCGGGGCTTCGACGTCACTGGCAGGCGTCAAATGTGGCATTTGACGCACATAGCCGTAATAGGTAGCGCTATTTTGTTTTCACGTCACCATATAGCCTTATATTTAACACTAGCTTATGCTCGCGACTTCGTCCGGGTGGACTATATAAAAAGTTCTACCCCCTATTTTACTCCCTTAGGGGTTGAATTTCCAAAAATCCCTTCTTAGCGGCTGCCTGCGTCATAATAGCTATCTGCATGCCAAATATCAGCCCAATCCGTCCAGTAGTTTCAGCTGTGCGTTGACAGATCAGTCAATTTCAATTTCAATTTATTGCAATTCCATATATGTACAAGGTAGGATTATGGATACCCAGTTTGGGGGTCTCAATTTGGTCTGAACAGTAGACCTTAGTAGGGAGACCCATATTTTTATTTAGTCAGTCAGTCAGTCAGTCACCTTTTCCTCTTACCTAGCTTACCTAGTTTTAATTTTTTTAATTTGTAACATTTGGTTTGTATGTTTTTTGTATTTTCTTGTTTTGTGAGCTGAATAAACTTTTATTTATTTATTTATTTATTTATTTATTTCTGATCCTGAATCTGAAATTTATAAAGACATAATATCGTCGATTCAGGATTAAACCGAGAGTTCCCTCTAGTTCACATTGGCTACAGTAATACATGATCAAGTTAGAAGATTACGTAAAGCGAATTGTTCCTGTACTTAGGCTTTTGTGCAAAGGTCACGAGGTCATGCCAGATCCTTCTTTCCACGCACGTGCAAACTGTGGAACCAACTCCCATCGGCGGTGTTCCCACTAGATTATAACATGGGGTTATTCAAGGGGCGGACCAACAAATTCCTAAAAGGCCGGCAACGCATCGGCGGCTCCTCTGGTGCTGCAAATGGTTCATGGGTGGCGGTAATCACTTAACATCAGGTGACCCGCCTGCTCTTTTGCTCGTTATATCTATTTTTAAAAAAAAATGCGTCCATTAGGTACATAATGCCAGCTCCCTTGGGACTCAAGAGATTCGGTGTTGACATTAAGGACTCATCCGTCTTCATGTTCCTGACACGCGACAATCGACTCTCTAATGGACATTGAACTCCTGACCTTTTCAAAAAAGCCATATTAAGAAATTTTATTTACTAGCTGATGCCCACGACTTCGTTTGCGTGGAATTAGGTTTTTAAAAATCCTGTGGGAACTCTTTGATTTTCCGGGATAAAAAGTAGCCTATGTCACTCTCCAGGTCTTTGACTGTATCCAAACAAACACAGTTTCGCATTTATAATAAGGGCACTCATAAAGAAATATTTATTTCTGAGGCAAAAATTGCCAAATATGAACATGTTAATTTTGTGTGACAGATAGCTTGCATCCCGGGGATGGACATAGGCTACTTTTGGTCCCGTAAAATCAAAGAGTTTCCACGGGATTTCAAAAATCTAAATCGACGCGGATGAAGTCGCGGGCTAGTTGTTAATTAAATTATAATAATTGCCTTCACACAAGTTTAAAAAATGTGTTAAAAGTATGCTCCTAAAAAAAGCATATTATACAGTCGCAGACTATGTAAACGATAAAAAAGCTTGGATTTGACTCGCTCCAGCAATGCACGGGGCTGCAATGGCTTGTATAGTACGGTATAATAACATTGTAAATTGAAAAATTGTAAAGAGCAACCGTCGAGTTTCTTGCTGGTTCTTCTCGGTAGGAACGGCATTCCGAACCAGTGGTAAATTAAAACTACCTGACTATTCATAAACACTTGTAAAAAAGTTTACATGAATAAAAAACATTCTATTCTATTCTATTCTAATCTATTCTAATAATGTTATAACACCTAATTCTGCCAATCCGCACTTGGTCAGCGTAGTAGACTATAGCGCAACCCTTCTTATTCTGAGAGGAGACCTGTGCTCAGTAGTGAATCGGCGATGGGTTGATGATGAACAAACAAAGATAGAAACCTGTGATGGCCTAGTGGTTAGGACGTACGCCTTCTAATCGGAGGTCGGGGGTTCGATCCCGGACACGCACCTTTAACTTTTCGGAGTTATGTGCGTTTTAATTAATTAAATATCACTTGCTTTACCGGTGAAGGAAAACATCGTGAGGAAACCTGCATGCCTGAGAGTTCTCCGTAATGTTCTCAAAGGTGTGTGAAGTCTGCCAATCCACACATGGCCAGCGTGGTAGACTAAAATAAAAATAATAAAATAAAATAAAAATCTTTTTTATTCGTATAAACTTTTACAAGTACTTACGAATAGTCGGATGCATCTACCACTGGTTCGGAATGCCTTTCCTACCGAGAAGAACCAGCAAGAAACTCGGCGGTTGCTCTTTTCAAATATTTGATATAGGTACAAGGACTATAGCCAAAACCCTTCTCATTTTGAGAGGAGACCCGTGCTCAATAGTGAGCTAGTGATGATGACGATGAACAAACATAGATTGTTAATTTTATTCCATTACTTGTAATCGAGGAAAATTGCGTGACTGGCAACTCTGATAATAATTATAACCCGCGACAGGTTGAGATGACAATCGGGGAATGAGGTGGAGGGACGCCCCGCACACCTAAACGTCACCTGCGCTCGCCCGCACCGAGTTAGCGCGGGGGCTGTGCGGGTGTGCGGGGCGTTCCCTCCCCGATAGCCATCTCAACCTGTCGCGTACTATACCAACCCAAGATTTATTGAATTTTTCATAATAATATCATAATTCCTGGGAAAATGGGCCGTCATTGCCTTCATAAGAAGTACCTACCAAAATCATTACACCTACCCCCTTTTTCCACGATGAATGCGCATTTTTGGCTATATTAAAGGGTGTAGGAATTTAGAGGGTTGGAAATCTTGAAATCTATATACAGGGTGTAACCAGAACGCTAGCAAAAACTTAGCGTTATTGTTATACTACCTAAACACAATCCAATACCAATAACCATTTGCCTCATTTTGTAGTTTTAGTGATTTCGTATTTTTCAAACCCGCTATGTATAGCGTGCAAAACTCGGGTCAATGCTCCCCCTACGATGCGGCATTGACTCCGAGTGGCCTAGTACGTTCGTGTTGACCTCTAGGCCAGCGTGGTTGACTATGGCCAAAACCCTTCTCACTCTAAGAGGAGACCCGTGCTCTGTAGTGAGCCGGCGATGTATTGATCATGATGATGATGATGAAACTACCACTACATAAGACCCTATTGTACTTGTAAAAGTTTATACGAATAAAAAAGATTTATTTATTTATTTATTTGAATCTATCATTTATCAAAATTAATTGAGCCGTTGAGTAGCTACGAGCGGACATAGGAACGAACATACATACAGGTCAAACACATAACTCTCCTTTTGGGTTTCGCCGTAATCGGGTAGAAAGTACCAGGACAACATGAAATATGAGGAGTTTAAGGCGAAGCAACGCCCTCCATATTAGATATTCAGCTCACAAAGGTAATTTAATATCCAATATGCAGCCATCATGCAGCGCATGGCTCTATGCATGCTAATATGCTAATATTATGTGCACAAAGTGAACAGGTAAAACCCAAGAGTACTTACCTACCTATATTATGTATACAGGGTGTAACCAGAACGCTAGCAAAAACTTAGCGTTATTGTTATACTATAAAAAAACATAATCAAATGAGATGAAAATCTCACCCTAGTTTTCTCATTTATAAAATTTTGTTATTATAGCCGAGCTCGTTTCCGTATAGCTTTAAATTTTTTCTGTGTTAAAATAAAAAATTGTGCTCGCTGCGCTCGCGCTCGCGCGTTTTGTTCTTGTATTCTATGTTACTGTCAAATTGAAAACTAAAATTCGAAACTAGAAATCGTCTAACCAGGTACTTACCCCGTCAAGTCGAACAAAACTGTGTTTTTCATGAAAAGATTCAGTTATGGTTCTGATAAACCCCCCAATTAAAGACAGACAGACAGACAACAAAGTGATTCTGTGAGGGTTCCTCGGAGCCTTAATAACACCGTGAATACAGCCTTACACCTTTAGAAATATATTATTTATGGTCTGTGAGAAAGACAGAGGCGGATTATCCCTAAGGCAAACTTGGCACGTGCCTAGGGGCGCGAGATTACGAAGGGGCGCGTGCGATCATGTAGAGTTGGGTTTCTATGCAAAATTTTGGAGTGAACGCCTCTTCTTTAATATAGCAAAGTGTGAAGTCTTCACTCGTTCAATTAGTATAATCACCAAATTCCAGCTTTGCAATTATAGTACGTGACAGGTCGAGATGGCAATCGAGAAGGAAACACACCCACACAGCCCCCGCGCAAACCCGGTGCGGGTGAGCGTGTGCTTGTGGGCGGGGCGTCCCCCCGCCTCATACCCCAATTGCCATCTCAACATGTCGCGGACTATACGCGAGTCATCGTTCTTTCGAAGTTAGTAATCTAAATATATAAAAGGAAAAGGTGACTGACTGACTGATCTATCAACGCACAGCTCAAACTACTGGACAGATTGGGCTGAAATTTGGCATGCAGATAGCTGTTATGACGTAGGCATCCGCTAAGAAAGGATTTTTGAAAACTCTACCCCTAAGGGTGTGAAATAGGGGGTTGAAATTTGTGTAGTCCACGCGGACGATGTCGCGAGCATAAGCTAGTTTTTATTAGGGTTCCGTACCTCAAAAGGAAAAACGGAACCCTTATAGGATCACTTTGTTGTCTGTCTGTCTGTCTGTCCGTTGACCTAGAATCATGAAATTTGGCAAGTAGGTAGATCTTATAGCTGACATGTGGGGAAAAATCTGAAAATCGCGAATTTAGGGTCAGATCACACAAAAAAAAAATTGTGGTCATGAACTAATAATTAGTATTTTCAACTTTCGAAGTGAGTGACTATATCAAGTGGGGTATCATATGAAAGGTTTTCACCTGTACATTCTAAAACAGTTTTTTTTTATGCATCATAGTTTTTGAATTATCGTGCAAAATGTCGTAAAAATACGACTGTAGTACGGAACCCTCATTGTGCGAGCCTGACTCGCACTTGGCCAGTTTTTTTTAATATGGCTGCTAGAGGGGCGCCTATGAGATGCTTGCCTAGGGCGCTCTCGACATTTAATCCGCCTCTGTCTGTGAGAAAGATAAATGGAAAGCTTGAAGCGACCACCTGTTGCATTCTGTTTATACATATTATTTTCATTCAGAAAGCGTTCTCGCAAACATCGGATAAAGCCTTACAAATGAGGTCACGATATAACAAGAATATAAAAGAAAAGTGAAGATATCTTCACTTTTTTTTAAATTGTTAGTTTAAGTTTGTATTTTTACGCGAGTCTGGAGATGTTACAAAAACAAAAAGGTACAGCCAAATTCTGCCTATTAGCATGTAATATGTTACGATAATAAAATTAATATACACGCTGAAATTTTGATGGTTGTTTTCCCGAAGCGAAATGATTTTGTCGTGGTATTATAATCGATTTAAAAATATAAAAAAATATTAGAGTCAAAAATGTCAAATTTACAATCGAGAAAAACAAAAATCGAATGAGACCTGGAACCAAATAGTGATACCGCGTGCGTGCAGGCTAGTTTTTGTCGTATCACTACGTGCGAGAGCGTATTTTGCTCTAAACTTTTTCACTTTATTGGCAGCGCGGTTTGAGTGGATGTACCTACCTACTATTCACGTTACGTCTAGGGAGTTACTATTGTTTCTCACACTTTCGAGTTGTCGATTTTTTATTATTATTTCAAAACAAAAACATTTTCATTTTTCAAGTTTAACTCAAAATTTCGATAGTAATACTGAGGGCAAATCGTTCTGCTGCGGGAAGACAACCACTAAAATTTCACGGTGTATATTTGGGCAAGTGATTATACAAGAGTGGCCCAGTGGAGGAAAAACTTTAGGAGCATTGAGCGGTTCTACTAGGTGGGTGCCGCAGTTTAAGCACATGACTGCACAAGTGTGGCCGTTGCTTAATGTCGGTGGTCAATGGGTCTATCGCAGCAACCGCTTCCGTTTAGTATCATTTCACCATCAGTCTCAATGACATAATGTCATTGATCAGTCTCAATCGATCAAACTATTGACGACAATGTTGGGAAGTTAGAAGGACATTTGGCGTCGACTGTAATCTTTTTCTAAACTAAACTAAATTTAGAGTAGGTAGTAGGTACTAAACTAAATTTAAAGTATCATTAATGAATTTTACATTAATGACTAATAGAATTCCCAACGAGTCTCACTTTACTGTGTGTGTGACTCGATGGGGGCAAATCGATAGATTCCCAACGAGTCACACTGTTACACGATTGGGTGTGACTCGTTGGCAGCCCATCTTTTAGTGAACGCTGCAAGCGGTTTGACAGCTCTAAATTATATTTAAAACTGTCAAACTGTGTCTGTCCTTTTCATATCACATTAGTAAGAAGAGGATGCGAATACTCTAAAATTTAGGTGTGCTCAGAACCAGTAGACGTACCAATAACCCGCAGAGAATTTAACCTCACGCATATAGGTTTACTAAGGTTTTGCATGAAAACAAAAACGTAAAATGTTGGCGGAGGACGGAGGAGAATGCTTTGTTGTGATTGGTGGAGTCAAAAGTCACGTAATCAAGACAATGTGCAGAATTAGGGTACCAAACGGGCGTGGGTGGACTTTTCTGCTAAGCAACTGCCTAAGCTTGGCGATAGGGTGCCCGGCTATTAAGCGTCTATAGGTGGTGGTCTGTGCAATAAACTAACGAGTTAATTTGTCCACAGAACATGCCGAACGCAACGGGAACAGGTTTCCAGTGGGACAAGCTGTCACCCGCGGAGTTCCAGCAGCTACAGGAACTGACGTCATGTAAGTTTGTTTAAATATGGCAGTTCTATGTTTAACGTCAGTTTTAGTATAAGCAAAAACCGAAACAATTTGTGCGTTTTTAATTAAATATCACTTGCTTTAACGGTGAAGGAAAACTTCGTGAGGAAACCTGCATGTCAGAGAGTTTTCCATATAAAGTTCTCAAAGCTATGTGAAGTCTGTCAAGTCCACACGTACCCAGCGCGATAGACTATAGCCAAAACCCTCCTCATTATGAGAGGAGACCCGTGCTCTGTAGTGAGTCGGTCATGGGTTGATCATGATGATGATAGCCTAATCAGTACCCTTATTATAAATGCGAAAGTGTGTTTGTTTGTTGGTTTGTTGGTTTGTCCTTCAATCACGTCGCAACGGTGCAACGGATTGACGTTATTTTTTGCATGGGTATAGATAAAGACCTGCAGAATGACATAGGCTACTTTTTATCCCGGAAAATAAAAGAGTTCCCACGGGATTTTTAAAAACCTAATTCCATGCAGACGAAGTCGCGGGCATCAGCTAGTGTTTGATATATTAGGATCCAACTCTCTTACTCTCGAATAGGTACTCTCACTCTAGTTCTTTCTGTCTGTGTGTTAAGGTACAATCACTTATGTTTCTTTTTTTTTACGAATAAGGTTTTTACCTAAAAGCTGTCGAATATAGGAAGAGAGCTTAGGGTAACATAATAGGTAATCGCAAAAGGTTTTACCGGAATTGCCCCCTCGTGGCTGAAGGCAATTACGGGTACGGGTAACCCGGCCCCGGCGCACTTTATTGGGTTACTTTTTACTCCCCAGAGTAATTTCAACGGTAAAAGGCACATACACGCTGCGGTAATCACGTTACACGACCTACTAAAAGTCCTGAATTGATCCTACTATGACTTGAGTTGTGTAACAGAACGTATGCATCAGCGAGAATGTACTTAAATACCGTGATTTCTTTATTCAATAAGGCACACGCTTAAATACAATCACACCTGATGGGAGGTGATGATGTGGCCTAAGATGGGACGCATTTGCCTAGAAGAAGCCTATTCACTATTATTTTAAAGATCCGCAGATTGGTAGGCAATATTTAAATTTACCTCGGAACAGTATTCCAAACTAGTTACGCGTGTAAGGAACGATGATGCAAAACGTTTCGTGCGCGTAGAAGGAACGTCAACGATAGAGGTAGAAACTCGCGCATCGTTTTATAAGTAAGTAGAGAACTTTTAAGTTAACATAATAAGTAATCGTAAAAGGTTTTATCAGAATTGCCCCCCCGTGGCTGACAGCAATTACGGATACGGGTAACCCGGCCCCGGCGCACTTTATTGAGTTACTTTTTACTCCCCAGAGTAATTTCGCCGGTAAAAGGCACATACACGCTGCGGTAATCACGTTACACGACCTACTAAAAAGTCCTGAATTGAAGTCACTTTTTGACGACCTCCCTGGCGCAGAGTAAGCGCTCCGTGATGTAACGAATATTCGGATTCGCATTCGCATATTTTTTGCATATTCGCATTCGCATTCGCGAAAATACTGCGAATGTTTTGCGAATATTAATTTTTTTTTGATGTAATAGTTGGTTAATAAAACAAAATCCATTAATTTCTTATGTTTTTTAATGTAATAAAAAGTAATCACATTATCAGTCTTCTCTTTATCATTTGGTATCATTTATTTATTTACTTTGGGCATGAACACTTCAATCGGATGCGTTCGTAATTCGTATTAACTCGGCTATTCTTGGTACTAAAAACAAACGGAACACACTTCGTTCGAACGGGACTGCCGCCAAAGTCACCAAGCCATAGACAAATGGCGCCGAATTTAAACAAAAACTGAAAATTCGCTTTCGCATTCGCGAATGTTGGCAGCAGATATTCGCATTCGCATTCGCGAATGTCCAACATATGACATTCGTTACATCACTAATCTGTATAGTCCAGGAAATGAAGCCAAAAAAATGGTAAAACATCGCAATTTTTTCGTCCAGCACCGATTTGTACAAAAATTTGGGATTAGGCTTATTTTCACCCTCTAGTTAATTTTTTTATATTGTGCCGTTGTACGCTTTTTGTTTTTTAGGGGTGAAATTACCCCCTATTGTCAAAAATTATAAAAAACCTAAATATGGGTAAAAACAGTTAAATAATGATTGTTTCGTGCTTTAGGATACAATTTCATAATCTTTCAACCTACCCTTGTTAAAAACTACCCTTGAAAACAATACAGGCACTCACTAGGCAGTCAATACGGGGTATAGATACCTAGGTATGATTAGTAAACTGTACCACGCAATGCCTCTGGGATAGAAATTAATTTACTAAAGTGGATCGTCCACATCGGGTCATATAAGTACTTGTATGTTATGATATTATGAGGGTACCTACTGCTATTATTAAGTTCTCGTCTCAAGGGGATTATTAGTAACCCGACTATACAAGGGCTATATTTATATGAGAGCTATTAGGTCATGGTCCACTGGGGCAGACGGCTATGGCATACTGAATCCTGTGCAGCGGCTCCCTGCTACACGTCTGATGTCGTCCATCCACCTAGTGAAGGGTTTTCCAACACTACGTCTTCCGGTTGCCATTCCAGCACCTTGGGACACCAACGTCTATAGGTTTTACGAACTATGTGCCCTGCCCATTGCCACTTCAGCTTCGCAACCCGTTGAGCTATGTCGGTTACTCTAGTTCTCCTACGGATCTCCTCATTTCTGATTTTATCACGTAGAGAAACTCCGCACATAGCTCTCTCCATCGCCCGCTGAGTGACTCTGAGCTTTCTTATGAGGCCCATAGTTAGCGACCGTGTCTCGGATCCATATGTCATCACTGGTAACATGCACTGTTCGAAGACTTTGGTCTTCAAGCACTGAGGAATTTTGGACAAGAAGACATCTCGAAGCTTCCTGAACGCTGCCCAACCGAGTTGTATTCGGCGGCTGACCTCTTTCTCACAATTCTCCTACAGATCTCCTCATTTCTGATTTGATGACGTAGAGAAACTCCAAGCATAGCTCACTCCATCGCCCGCTGAGTGACTTTGAGCTTTCTTATGAGGCCCATAATTAGCGAACATGTCTCGGATCCATATGTCATCACTGGTAACACACACTGTTCGAAGACTTTGGTCTTCAAGCACTGAGGAATTTTGGACAAGAAGACATCTCGAAGCTTCCTGAACGCTGCCCAACCGAGTTGGATTCGACGGCTGATCTCTTTCTCGAAATTCTCCTACAGATCTCCTCATTTCTGATTTGATGACGTAGAGAAACTCCAAGCATAGCTCACTCCTTCGCGCGCTGGTAGCTAAAGACAATTAATTAATATCACTATAATTTTTTTCAGATTCGACCAGAAAGCTAGAAGATGTTCTCAAAGAATTGGCAGAAGTTAAGAAACAGAATCCAGATGGGGTGAGTAAACCTTGGCATTATTGCTACTTTTAAATGATTTTTTTCTTCACAGTGATTTTTCACAGGTGATTTTTCATGGAAAGTCATTTTTCGAAACAGAAAATTTGAAAATTATTTCAACTCACTTTATTTTTAGGGTTCCGTACCTCAAAAAGAAAAAAGTAAGCCTTATAGGATCACTTTGTAGTCGGTCTGTCTGTCTGTCGTGTCCGTCACGAAAACCTATAGGGTACTTCCCGTTGACCTAGAATCATGAAAGATATCGGGTAGTTAGGTCTTATAGCACAAGTAAAGGAATAAATCTGAAAACCATAAATTTTTGGTTGCATCACAAAAAAAAATGTGGTCATGAACAAATAAAACCTATATCTTATATTTAGGTACAGAAGTAAAATTCAATTTTAAAAAAACACAATTTACTAACACAAAACCAAATACTTTTACAATTATCAAACTTTTAATGATTGGAACAAAATTTAACACGAAAGACACAAAAAGTAAAAGTCAGTAATAAAGAAAAACATAATTCAAACCAGACCACGATGAATACAGCACAAAAATCAGTAGCGAAATGAGCCCAGTGCTCGCGCGCGCTCAGCTTTTATAGCTAAGCTCATTAAGAGAGGTGGCGTGACCTAAGACGGCCTCTCCTGACTATGCGGCGTCCTCGCCCGCCAAAATAGCCAGAAAAGGTCGTGAGATCTTCTCTGCGGAGACTTGCAGCTGGTGCCGCAACGCTGTCGGCGTGCGGTGCGCGAGGGGAGACCGGTGAGGAGCTCGCCGAATGGAGCGATGCCTCTGCCTCTACCGCGTAAGGTGCCGGGGCAGACTCAGGTGCGGAAGGGGGACCAGCACCTGGGCCAACTACTTCATAGTCATCACCTGAAATTAGCTTCGATATAGCACAACTCCATAGCTATAAATGGTAACACAATGGGTAAGCAATTCGAAATGCGACTTAGTATTAGCTAGACATGTAGATAAATCATTTAGTTTTATGGGGTGTCCCTATCACCCAGAGGAGGTGACACCTAACAACCTATGAGACGTCTCAAACCTAGCGCGCGCTTCTTCTCATCATCTTCAGACCGCCAGACTCGGGGAACGGTCTCACACCGCCAGACTCGGGCAACGGTCTATGAAGCAGGAACTTGAGGTGACCATCATCAGACCACCAGACTCGGGCAACGGTCTCAGACCACCAGACTCGGGCAACGGTCTATGGAGCAGGAACTTGAGATGAACTTCATCAGACCACCAGACTCGGGCAACGGTCTCAGACCACCAGACTCGGGCAACGGTCTATGGAGCAGGAACTTGAGATGAACTTCATCAGACCACCAGACTCGGGCAACGGTCTCAGACCACCAGACTCGGGCAACGGTCTATGGAGCAGGAACTTGAGATGACCATCATCAGACCACCGGGCTCGGGCAACAGTCTATGAAAGTGCATCTCAACCAGCCACCGTTGAACTTACATTCGAAGAAGGCACCACACGCATCCGGGCACCACTCTCCTTGCCAGGGCACCATGCCCTCCGCCGCCACCTGAGCGGTCTTGCCATACGACCCACTCAGCAGCTCCAGCTCGTAGCAGCCGATTCAGGACCTTGTATGGACCTCACATGCCAGAGTCAAACTTCCCCGTTGACTGGGAATACTTGATCACCAACACCATGCCTCCAGCCTTCAACACGCGAGGCGGACGACGATTCTGGTTAGCATAGGCATCCTGCCGGGACTGATTTTACCTCAGCAGCTTACTTGCCCTGGAGCGTCACATTTCACGCCATGCCGCTCGATCAAGTCGTGCAGTTTCTGCAACCACATTGTTGTGTGCTGGTGAGGAACTCTGGAGACCTGCTTGTTTGATATACAAACCAGGCAGTGAACCACATGCTTGACTACGAACTCACGTAGCCCAAGAAACCAGAAGTACTTCAGGATCAGGTCCAGAGTCTTTTCGACAAAGACTTGCAGCAGACTAAGACGGTATCACGAAAACCACGCTTCCGCTCCTACTGCTGAGTAGCGGTAATAGAGCGTAACACTTTAGTACACATACCGATGAGAGTCTAGCTGTCCCACTTACAGATACTCGACGAGCGTGTCCTGATCTGCGACCTGCACCATCTAAACCCAGTTGCTCGGCTTGGCGATGCCGTTGACTTAAAGGGTTGCAGATAGTCGCCACAACACATCATCGTGCGCTTTTAGTACTCAAAGGCGAAGATGAAGTCATAAATCCACTTACGGGTAACGCGCAGTAGCAGCAGCGCTCGGTGGCTGTGAAAGCGTTGTAGACGGTCACGCCCTTAAACTGAAGACAAACCAAATGGTGGCGGAAGTGTTGACTGCCAACGCTTCTAGCACGTAGGAGTACTACCTACTCACTGCACCCTGGGTAAACCTTGCTAAAACAGGCGACCACACGCTTCTTGCCGTCGTTGTGGATCCACCTCAGCGCCGGGCCATAGCCGATGCTGCTGAAGTCAGTGTGCACCTCTGTTGGCAAATCTGTCAAGACTGCTACCTTGGACTCAGTGGTGAGTCGCCGAGTGATGTCCTGAGATACCTTTTCCTGCTCTGGCCTCAATGAAAAGGAACCTCTTTTTCCGACAGACGTGCAAGGCAGGCTGTCTGGATAGCATACTCCTCAACGTAGCGCCTAAAGTACCCAGCTAGATCTTAGATTGCCAGATTTGTTTGATGTACTCAAGGGGTAAGGACTTTACCTACGTTATGGCCTTGTCTTAAAGACTCGGCCTCGCCTGACCCTAACAAATGAATCTGATCAAAATGGCAAAATCGGAAACAATCGGTAACGGGAATTATCAGATTTTCTAAAAGAGTTGAATCTACCCACGTTACATTATTTACGAACGCACTACAGTGCGTCACTGACTCGCATATTATACGAAACACAAGTCCAAGACGGTATGCGTAGGTAACGTGATTTACTACAACACATACCTATCGAAATCATGGACACTAACTTTAAAAAAGAACATTCTCACCAATCAGCTCGTACAAGGGCTCGGCAGCGTTTATGCAAGCCCCACGGCACGCGCGGCATCGTGCCACAATACCAGTGAGCCGCCATGTTTGCGAGAGGCACCATAGCCCGCAGCGGCGCACGCAGCGCAGTACCACCAGCGCGCCGTCACGCTCGTGCAGTGCGCAGAGAGGCGCAGCAGCTGCGCGACACGGAACAGCAACGCCAGCGCACCGTCACGCTCGTGCAGAGCGCAGAAAGGCGCGGCACGGTGCAGCAACGCCAGCGCACCGTCACGCTCGTGTAGAGCGCAGAAAGGCGCGGCACGGCGCAGCAACGCCAGCGCAGCGTCACGCTCGTGCAGAGCGCAGAAAGGCGCGGCAGCGGCGCAGCACGGCGCAGCAACGCCAGCGCGCCGTCTCGCTCGCCAAGAGCGCAGAAATGCGCAGCAACGGCGCGGCACGGCGCAGCAACGCCAGCGCACCGTCACGCTCGTGCAGAGCGCAGAAAGGCGCGGCACGGTGCAGCAACGCCAGCGCACCGTCACGCTCGTGCAGAGCGCAGAAAGGCGCGGCAGCGGCGCAGCACGGCACAGCAACGCCAGCGCGCCGTCTCGCTCGCCAAGAGCGCAGAAATGCGCAGCAACGGCGCGGCACGGCGCAGCAACGCCAGCGCAGCGTCTCGCTCGTGCAGAGCGCAGAAAGGCGCGGCAGCGGCGCGGCACGGCGCAGAAAGGCGCGGCAGCGGCGCAGCAACGCCAGCGCAGCGTCACGCTCGTGCAGAGCGCAGGAAGGCATGGCAGCGGCGCGGCACGGCGCAGCAACGCCAGCGCACCGTCACGCTCGTGCAGAGCGCAGAAAGGCATGGCAGCGGCGCGGCACGGCGCAGCAACGCCAGCGCAGCGTCACGCTCGTGCAGAGCGCAGGAAGGCATGGCAGCGGCGCGGCACGGCGCAGCAACGCCAGCGCAGCGTCACGCTCGTGCAGAGCGCAGGAAGGCATGGCAGCGGCGCGGCACGGCGCAGCAACGCCAGCGCATCGTCACGCTCGTGCAAAGTTCCAAAGCCCGCAGCCAAGCGTGCAGCATTGCGTCGGAACATTCGAGAAAAGAAAGATAAATGTGAGCACTATGTTCGAATCGTGTTCGAATATAAGTATTTCCCAGTTGGTTTAGTACAGTCCTTATTACGACAGATCCACCTATTCATACAACGATCTAACACCATATGAAGACTGATTTCTAATCTTGTGGAAACTCAATTTGTTATCTCGTGGCAAAAATAATTGTTCAGCAAAAACTCATCTACCTGCATTACGGTTACTCTTTTTACAAAAAGAACAAACTGCATCAAAACCGATGTTTTTGGTTTTCGATAAGTTTTAACTTTTTGTACAGTATGTACACTCTGTGATCCTAATTTTCACTCAGAAAACAGCGTGATTGGAAAGTACTATGACTAAGACTACGCTTTCTAGTCTTAAACTGCGAATTCAAATTGCGGGTATCTTGGTGAGATACTTCATGAAGTGACTAATGGACCGACATAGATGTTCTTAATCTCAATGTCTACCTCTCGTGGGCACAGTGGAATAAATTCCGTTTTAAAATTGATCTAAGACTGATCATAACCAAAACCTTTTGTACAAGTTCCACTTTACGAAACTACCTCCCGGCTATGCCATCGGTTGAGGTTACGAACATGATCAACTTTTTTACACCATGCATCAACATCATTAAAAATCGAGACCAAAAATAAAGACATCTACGTTCCACTAATTGTACGACACCGACTAGCACGCCTATGTTCATTATTCAATTTACGTGAATTACTTTTATACTTAAATCGATTAGTAGATTTAGACGACGGCATTATTAATTCACAAAAACACGTAGGGTAGACGTGAAAACTTTTAGACAAAAATTCAATTTGGATAAACACACTTGAACTAGATACGTTCGCGTGGCCAATACGTGCTTAGCCATAAAGCCAAAGGTATAGGTACCTACTTGATTCTAAAGATTTAATTGCAGTAACTTCATCTTGTTCGGAACAAGGTGCAGAAACGGGAGTGTTGCATTCTGTTTGAACGGTCACAGTGTTACCGAGACGATTAATATTACACTCGCGTTTAGTTACTACAGAGGTTAAACTATTTTCGACAAGTCTCGACACGTTTTTCTCGATCGCGGAGTATTGATTCATTATTGAGTGCAACGTTTGGATAAAAACACGACTAAGTGCGTGATCTCGCGACCTACATCTAGGCCCTGCTGTTTCACATCCACGTGGTCTGCTTCGAGAACTTCGAGTTTGATCACGGCACATCACGGCTACGATCGCGGTTACGATACCCGCGATCCGACATTGTACAAGAAAAACAACAAAAATTTAAAGGTTAGAATTTTGTTCCAATTTAAGCAAACTGATTGTCAGTGACTAGATTTTAACTATAGTGGGCTATTGAATAGGAATCCCAGTTCTGAATTTAGGTACAGAAGTAAAATTCAATTTTAAAAAAACACAATTTACTAACACAAAACCAAATACTTTTACAATTATCAAACTTTTAATGATTGGAACAAAATTTAACACGAAAGACACAAAAAGTAAAAGTCAGTAATAAAGAAAAACATAATTCAAACCAGACCACGATGAATACAGCACAAAAATCAGTAGCGAAATGAGCCCAGTGCTCGCGCGCGCTCAGCTTTTATAGCTAAGCTCATTAAGAGAGGTGGCGTGACCTAAGAATTAATCTCTTAAATTAGGTATCTTCAATTATCAAAGTTAGATAACTATGTAAGTATATCAAGTGTGGTATTATAATATGAAAGGGCTTCACTTGTGGATTCTTGAACAGATTTTTATTTATTTTTATGCATACTTAATAGTTTTTGATTTATCGTGCAAAATGTCGAAAAAAATAGCCGAGTACGGACCTCTCGGCGCACGAGTCTGACTCGCACTTGGCCGGTTTTGTATAATCACGACTTGTTATCCAATTAAATAGAAAAGAATAATTAATTTCATGACAAGTTAAATGAATGGAAAATGTCGGTAGCCTCGTTTCTAGTAACTAGTTAGTCCAGAACAAATATTAAATATATAAATAAAAAAATAAAAATAAAATATATATATATAAAAGGAAAACGACTCTGACTGACTGATCTATCAACGCACAGCTCAAACTACTGGACGGATCCGGCTGAAATTTGGCATGCAGATAGCTATTATGACGTAGGCATCCGCTAAGAAAGGATTTTTGAAAATTCAACCCCTAAGGGCGTTAAATAGGGGTTTGAAATTTGTGTAGTCTACGCGGACTAAGTCGCGAGCATAAGCTAGCTATCCAATAAAATTAAAATAAAAATTATTTCATGACAAGTTAAATGACTTGACGACTTGACGATGTTTTGACGACCTCCCTGGCGCAGTGGTGAGCGCTGTGGTCTTAATAGTGGGAGGTCCCGGGTTCGATTCCTGGCAGGGGTTTGGAATTTTATAATTTCTAAATTTCTGGTCTGGTCTGGTGGGAGGCTTCGGCCGTGGCTAGTTACCACCCTACCGGCAAAGCCGTGCCGCCAAGCGATTTAGCGTTCCGGTACGATGCCGTGTAGAAACCAAAGGGGTATGGGTTTAATAAAACTGCCATACCCCTTCCAGGTTAGCTCGCTATCATCTTAGACTGCATCATCACTTACCACCAGGTGAGATTGCAGTCAAGGGCTAACTTGTATCTGAATAAAAAAAATAAAAAAAATGAATGGAAAATGTCGGTAGCCTCGTTTCTAGTAACTAGTTAGTCTAGAACAAATAATAACTAATTGAGTAGTTTGTCTATGTATTGTTCAAACTTTTCTAATTAATGTTTTTTGTATTGTTCGATGTTATTCTATGACCTAGTTATTTATTATTCCCGATCTATACTTAGGTATTGCAGAGAAATCAAATGTTGTTAGAAGCAGGCGTTACTTTGCGGAAATCCATGATATCTATATATACTAATATTATAAAGAGGTACCTACCTAATGTTTGTAAGTTTGTTTGTAGGGGGTAAACTCTGGAAATACTGAACCGATTTTGAAAATTCTTTCACTGAAAGAAAGCCACATTATTCCCTGAGTGACATAGGCTATATTTTATTTTAATTAATGTTTATTTAATGTATTTATTAAATAAAATTGTAATAAGCTGCCCGTTCGAAGTATACAATAAACTAAAATCTTAATCCATACTTCCATACTAAAATGCGAAAGTGTGTCTGTCTGTCTGCTAGCTTTTCACGGCCCATCCGTTTAACCGATTTTGATGAAATTTGGTACAGAGATAGCTTGCATTCCGGGGAAGGACATAGGTTACTTTTATCCCGGAAAATCAAGGAATCCCGGAGAATCCCACGGGATTTTTAAAAACCTAAATCCCGTGGGAACCCCTAGGTGAGATTGCAGTCAAGGGCTAACTTGTATCTGAATTTAAAAAAAAAACTTTCTGTCTGTCTTCAATTTTCCTGCAAACGTCATCTATTATTCAGTGCAAACAGCCTGACCTTTTGTACCCTACGTCAAAGGTCAGAGGTCACATACTCCATCACGGGAGACCTCGACATGGTTCCCTGTGACGTCATGACCTATCAAATCTATCTAGTAAAGCGTGATAAACGATATTCGACTCTACTGACTAAAGTTTAAAGTACCTTTTCCATTAAACCACCCACCATGTATCTACTTATTTTTTTTTTTTATATTAGCCATGTTAAATGACTAATATTCCCCTTTCCTCTCCAACTAAGCGTCAAGCTTGTGCTAGGAGTAGGTACGACAATAGTGCAACGGGCGGGGTTTGAACCGTCGACCTTTCGGTTTTCAGTCCACTCCTTTACCCGTTGAGCTATTGAGGCTCTACTTAAATAGTACTATACTGAACCTATCCGCCTATATGACGTCTATATGACGTCCGCCTTCTAATTGGAGGTCGGGGGTTCGATCCCGGGCACGCACTTTTCGGAGTTATGTGCGTTTTAGTTAATTAAATATCACTTGCTTTACCGATGAAGGAAAACATCGTGAGGAAACCTGCATGCCTGAGAGTTCTCCATAATGTTCTCAAAGGTGTGTGAAGTCTACCAATACGCACATGGCCAGCGTGGTAGACTATGGCCAAAACCCTTCTCAGTCTGAGAGGAGACCCGTGCTCTGTAGTGAGCCGGCGATGGGTTGATCATGATGATGATGATGATACTGAACCTAACGTATACCTATAGTACCCGACAAGTTGAAATGGCAATCGGGGAGGGTACACCCCGCCTCATACCGCGATTGCCATCTCGACCTGTCGCATACTATCAGTAGGTACCCTTATTATAAATGCGAAAGTGTGTTTGTTTGTTGGTTTGTCCTTGAATCACGTCGCAACGGATGGACGTGATTTTTTGCATGGGTATAGATAAAGACCTGGAGAGTGACATAGGCTACTTTTATCCCGGAAATCAAAGAGTTCCCACGGGATTTTTAAAAACCTAATTCCAGGCGGACGAAGTCGCGGGCATCAGTTGTTGGTAAAGTTACATTTCCTGGGATAGTATGCGACCTAGTTGTGCCTTGTGACGTCATGATAGACAGAGAGGGCAGATATGACGTCATATGACGCTGTTTCATTCGTAAAGTTTTAACGAGCCTTTGTGCAAACACAAAACATCGAAAACTAGCTGATCCTCTTTTGTTTAGCTTTTGGTGAAATTTCTGAAAAAACCTTGGGGGTGAAATTTCCAAAAATCCTGAAACATAATATTTCTTCATTTTGAACTGTAGGTTAACTAATAAAATATGACTCCTCAACGCGCCACTTTGGGCTTTTTGTACCAAATTTTATTGAAAGATTGAATTTTCAAAAATCCTTTCTTAGCGCTTCCGCCTAGCTCATAATAGCGATTGCATGCCGAACTTCAGCCCGATCCATCCAGTAGTTTGAGCTGGTTGATAGATCAGTCCGTCAGTCAGTCAAGTCATTCACCTTTTCCTATTATGACGTAGGCATCCGGTAAGAAAGGATTTTTGAAAATTAAAACCCTAAAGGGGAGAAGTACAGGTTGGAAATTTGTGTAGTCCACGCGGACGAAGTCGCGAGCATAAGCTAGTCTAAATATATAAAAAGAAAAGATGACTGACTGATCTATCAACGCACAGCTCAAACTACTGGACGGATCGGGCTGAAATTTAGCATGCAGGTAGCTATTAGGACGTAAGCATCCGCTAAGAAAGGATTTTTGAAAATTCAACCCCTAAGGGGGTGAAATAAGGGTTCGAAATTTGTGTAGTCCACGCGGACGAAGTCGCGAGCATAAGCTAGTAAGTTCCGCGTGGTTTTACGTTTTTCAAAATCCCGCGGGAAGTCTTTGATTTTCCGGGATGAAAAGTAGCCTATGTTTTAATCCAAACTCAAACTCAAATTATATTTATTCAGAATTGGCAAAATTTTACGCTTCCTGATTGTCATAAATTTTTATTTGTAAGATGATATGATATAGTGGTGATAATCAATACGTACTTTAATTTAATTTAATTTAATTTAATTTAATTTAATTTAATTTAATTTAATTTAATTTAATTTAATTTAATTTAATTTAATTTAATTTAATTTAATTTAATTTAATTTAATTTAATTTAATTTAATTTAATTTTATTTAATTTAATTTAATTTAATTTAATTTAATTTAATTTAATTTAATTTTATTTAATTTAATTTAATTTAATTTAATTTAATTTAATTTAATTTAATTTAATTTAATTTAATTTAATTTAATTTAATTTAATTTAATTTAATTTAGTTTAATTTAGTTTAATTTAATTTAATTTAATTTAATTTAATTTAATTTAATTTAATTTAATTTAATTTAATTTAATTTAATTTAATTTAATTTAATTTAATTTAGTTTAATTTAGTTTAATTTAATTTAGTTTAATTTAATTTAATTTAATTTAGTTTAATTTAGTTTAATTTAATTTAATTTAATTTAATTTAATTTAGTTTAATTTAATTTAGTTTAGTTTAATTTAATTTAGTTTAGTTTAGTTTAATTTAATTTAGTTTAGTTTAATTTAATTTAATTTAATTTAGTTTAATTTAATTTAATTTAATTTAGTTTAGTTTAATTTAATTTAATTTAATTTAATTTAATTTAATTTAATTTAATTTAATTTAATTTAATTTAATTTAATTTAATTTAATTTAATTTAATTTAATTTAATTTAATTTAATTTAATTTAATTTAATTTAATTTAATTTAATTTAATTTAATTTAGTGTAATTTAATTTAATTTAATTTAATTTAATTTAATTTAATTTAATTTAATTTAATTTAATTTAATTTAATTTAATTTAATTTAATTTAATTTAATTTAATTTAATTTAATTTAATTTAATTTAATTTGTAGAGACAAACAGTTACAATTAGTTAACTAGATATATATATATAAAAACACTTAAACCAAAGCAGTAAAGTATAAACTATAACTAGGCAGAATTTGATATAACATCCTTAATTGCTAATTTATACCTATGGAGAGAGAGATGAAAAATATCACTTTTCGCGAATAGATAATTAGCTTGGTTGCAACTTCGTCGTATGAATGTGTTATCAGCGTGTTTAGTCTTACTTGGTGCAATATGAAACAGTTTCCGATGCCGGGAGTTAACCCGTGGGCACCTTAAAGATATTTTTGATAGCAGATATGGTAGTACTTAAAACTAAAGCTACGATGGTTCCAAACGCGCCCAGGTCTGAGCCCACAACAAACTCAGCCGGATCCAAGGTATATAATCTATCTCCATTCCAAATTTCGGCCAAATCCGTTCAGTAGTTTTTGCGTGATTGAGTAACAAACATCCAAACATCCACACTTTCACATTTATAATATTAGTAGGATAAGTAATTTACGATAATGGCGGCAATCGAACCTGCGACCCCCAGGGTCGTTCTAACTTCTCAGATCGTGCTCAATTGATGCCATTGAAACTTGAACCGTGGGTGGTCTTCTATTTCAAGTAAGGTGACCATGATGTTTAATATTTTAAAGCAGAGTTTTTTTTTGTTTTTTGGAATTGGGATGATGATCACGTCATACATAAATTATTTCTTAAATCATCATCATCATCAGCCTGTGGACGTCCACTGTTGGACATAAGTCTTCCCTAAAGAGCGCCACCACACCCGGTCCTCAGCCTTCCACATCCAGCCACTTCCCGCCAGCCTCTTTATATCGTCGGTCCATCGTGCTGGAGCCATTCCGGCTCCAACGGCCATCGCCTCTACGACAGGCATGACCTGCCCACTGCCCAGTGGCGTGCACAGGAGTTTAAGCCAGGGTATGCATTTAGGTATGAACTTATTTTACGGCAGGTTATACTGAAAATTAAGCATTTATTTAGTACTAGCTTATGCTCGCGACTTCGTCCGCGTGGACTACAAAATTTCAAAACCCTATTTCACCCCCTTAGGAGTTGAATTATCAAAAATCCTTTCTTAGCGGATGCCTACGTCATAATAGCTATCTGCATGCCAAATTTCAGCCCGATCCGTCCAGTAGTTTGAGCTGTGCGTTGATACATCAGTCAGTCAGTCAGTCATTCAGTCAGTCAGTCAGTCAGTCAGTCAGTCACCTTTTCCTTTTATATATTTAGATAATGAGGGTAAGCAGTGCGTTTATGCTTCTATGAGCTGCACGCCACTGCCACTGCCACTTCAGCTTGCTAATAGTTTGGGCTATGTCAGTGACCTTGTTTCTCCTGCGGATCTCCTCATTTCGGATCTTGTCCCTCAAGGAAACTCCTAACATAGCCCTCTCCATAGCTCGCTGAGCGACTTTGAGTTTGTGGACAAGTTCGTATGTTAGTGTCTACGTTTCAGCACCATAGGTGATTTCTTATATAATAACTATTAAATAGAGGATCTTCCATCCGCTCCATCTACGTCCGCTGGTAGTTTTAAGGTTGCTAACCATTTTAAATTATCGATTTAACAAAAAAGTACGTCAAATTACAATGAATAATTAATAGATATTGGTGCGGTTCGTTACACCCTACTTTGTCGGTATGTCTGTGACGTCATAACGGTCGAACGGATGCACCGATTAGGTGTACAATTAGTAAACAATGGCCTGGTTACCCTAACAAGGAAATCCTTGCGGACGCGTCAACTATTCCGACATAGCGGCGTCCCAAATAAGGGTTACATTAGGGTTGACATTTGACACCATAAAATTATCTCAGTTGCCGTTAGCAACCTAAATATATAAAAGGAAAAGGTGACTGAGTGCCTAACTGACTGACTGATCTATCAACGCACAGCTCAAACTACTGGATGGATCGGGCTGACAGGCATGCAGATAGCTATTATGACTATGATTTTTAAAAATTCAACCCCACCCAGGTGGTGAGGGTGAAATTGCTTACGGTGGCGCGCGGTGCAGTTGTAGAAAAAGGAGGGTGGAATGAGGTCAAAAAGCTCTTCAGAGCACTCCCCATTATAAAGGCGATAGAACACGCAAAGAGAGTACCTGTCTGCGGTGCTCCAGGCTTTCCAACGAGCCGGTTAGTTTGGGATCGTCCACAAGTCGGATAGCCTGCCTTTGGATCCGATCAATCAGCGATAGTGGTGCAGCTCATTACACCCTAATGACGTCGGTCTGTCTATGACGTCATAACGGTCGAACGGATGCACCGATTAGGTGTACAATTAGTAAGTCACCCTAACAAGGAAATCCTTGCGGACGCGTCAACGATTCCGACATAGCGGCGTCCCAAATAAGGGTTACATTAGGGTTGACATTTGACACCATAAAATTATCTCAGTTGCCGTTAGCAACCTAAATATATAAAAGGAAAAGGTGACTGACTGCCTAACTGACTGACTGATCTATCAACGCACAGCTCAAACTACTGGATGGATCGGGCTGACAGGCATGCAGATAGCTATTATGACTATGATTTTTAAAAATTCAACCCCACCCAGGTGGTGAGGGTGAAATTGCTTACGGTGGCGCGCGGTGCAGTTGTAGAAAAAGGAGGGTGGAATGAGGTCAAAAAGCTCTTCAGAGCACTCCCCATTATAGAGGCGATAGAACACGCAAATAGAGTACCTCTCTGCGGTGCTCCAGGCTTTCCAACGAGCCGATTAGTTTGGGATCGTCCACAAGTCGGATAGCCTGCCTTTGGATCCGATCAATCAGCGATATTGGTGCAGCTCATTACACCCTAATGACGTCGGTCTGTCTATGACGTCATAACGGTCGAACGGATGCACCGATTAGGTGTACAATTAGTAAGTCACCCTAACAAGGAAATCCTTGCGGACGCGTCAACGATTCCGACATAGCGCGCGGCGTCCCAAATAAGGGTTACATTAGGGTTGACATTTGACAGTTGACACCTTCATAAATTATCCAAGTTTTGCGTTAGCAATCTTTTTTTATTACATACTAGCTGACCCGGCGAACTTCGTACCGCCTAACAGTTGATTCTTTTTCAGGATTTTTTAAAAAAAATTCTCTACGTAAGAACCATCCCCGTACTTCAAGGAATATTATGAAAAAAGAATTAGCGAAATCGGTTCAGCTGTTCTCGAGATATGCGCTTAGCAACACATTCAGCGGTTCATTTTTATAGGTATAGGCAGTGGCGTGCACAGGGTTTGAAGCCAGGGTAGGCATTAGTTAGGTAGGAACCTGTTTACTGGCAGGTCATCATGAAAAATGTGCATTGAGCTGTGACAACTGGGTAAGCAGTGCATTTATGCCTCTATGACCTGCACGCCACTGGGTATAGGTATAGAGATAATAATATAGAGATTACATATAAAATTCAAAGTTCTGACTGACTGACTGACTTATATATCAACGCATAGCCTAAACCGCTGGTCCTAGAGACTTGAAATTTTGAAGGTGTGTTCTTTGTAAAGTGTACTGTATCCAATAAGAAAGAATTTTCCGAAACTCCACCCCTATTGAAGTTTGTATGAAAGTCCGTCATTTTTGAAGTTACATCGATAAAAATTGGTATTTAAGCCTTCGGTTAAAAATAAAAAAATATACATATACTTCACGATTTTTGAAAATTCTACTACCGAGGGGGTTAAATAGGGGATGAATGTTTGTTTGAAAGTCCGGATGCCTACGTCATAATAGCTATCTGCATGCCAAATTTCAGCCCGATCCGTCCAGTAGTTTGAGCTGTGCGTTGATACATCAGTCAGTCAGTCAGTCATTCAGTCAGTCAGTCAGTCAGTCAGTCACCTTTTCCTTTTATATATTTAGATAATGAGGGTAAGCAGTGCGTTTATGCTTCTATGAGCTGCACGCCACTGCCACTGCCACTTCAGCTTGCTAATAGTTTGGGCTATGTCAGTGACCTTGTTTCTCCTGCGGATCTCCTCATTTCGGATCTTGTCCCTCAAGAAAACTCCTAACATAGCCCTCTCCATAGCTCGCTGAGCGACTTTGAGTTTGTGGACAAGGTCGTATGTTAGTGTCTACGTTTCAGCACCATAGCTGATTTCTTATATAAAAATAACTATTAAATAGAGGATCTTCCATCCGCTCCATCTACGCCCGCTGGTAGTTTTAAGGTTGCTAACCATTTTAAATTATCGATTTAACAAAAAAGTACGTCAAATTACAATTAATAATTAATAGATGTTGGTGCGGTTCGTTACACCCTACTTTGTCGGTATGTCTGTGACGTCATAACGGTCGAACGGATGCACCGATTAGGTGTACAATTAGTAAACAATGGCCTGGTTACCCTAACAAGGAAATCCTTGCGGACGCGTCAACGATTCCGACATAGCGGCGTCCCAAATAAGGGTTACATTAGGGTTGACATTTGACACCATAAAATTATCTCAGTTGCCGTTAGCAACCTAAATATATAAAAGGAAAAGGTGACTGACTGCCTAACTGACTGACTGATCTATCAACGCACAGCTCAAACTACTGGATGGATCGGGCTGACAGGCATGCAGATAGCTATTATGACTATGATTTTTAAAAATTCAACCCCACCCAGGTGGTGAGGGTGAAATTGCTTACGGTGGCGCGCGGTGCAGTTGTAGAAAAAGGAGGGTGGAATGAGGTCAAAAAGCTCTTCAGAGCACTCCCCATTATAGAGGCGATAGAACACGCAAATAGAGTACCTCTCTGCGGTGCTCCAGGCTTTCCAACGAGCCGATTAGTTTGGGATCGTCCACAAGTCGGATAGCCTGCCTTTGGATCCGATCAATCAGCGATATTGGTGCAGCTCATTACACCCTAATGACGTCGGTCTGTCTATGACGTCATAACGGTCGAACGGATGCACCGATTAGGTGTACAATTAGTAAGTCACCCTAACAAGGAAATCCTTGCGGACGCGTCAACGATTCCGACATAGCGCGCGGCGTCCCAAATAAGGGTTACATTAGGGTTGACATTTGACAGTTGACACCTTCATAAAATTATCCAAGTTTTGCGTTAGCAATCTTTTTTTATTACATACTAGCTGACCCGGCGAACTTCGTACCGCCTAACAGTTGATTCTTTTTCAGGATTTTTTAAAAAAAAATTCTCTACGTAAGAACCATCCCCGTACTTCAAGGAATATTATGAAAAAAGAATTAGCGAAATCGGTTCAGCTGTTCTCGAGATATGCGCTTAGCAACACATTCAGCGGTTCATTTTTATAGGTATAGGCAGTGGCGTGCACAGGGTTTGAAGCCAGGGTAGGCATTAGTTAGGTAGGAACCTGTTTACTGGCAGGTCATCATGAAAAATGTGCATTGAGCTGTGACAACTGGGTAAGCAGTGCATTTATGCCTCTATGACCTGCACGCCACTGGGTATAGGTATAGAGATAATAATATAGAGATTACATATAAAATTCAAAGTTCTGACTGACTGACTGACTTATATATCAACGCATAGCCTAAACCGCTGGTCCTAGAGACTTGAAATTTTGAAGGTGTGTTCTTTGTAAAGTGTACTGTATCCAATAAGAAAGAATTTTCCGAAACTCCACCCCTATTGAAGTTTGTATGAAAGTCCGTCATTTTTGAAGTTACATCGATAAAAATTGGTATTTAAGCCTTCGGTTAAAAATAAAAAAATATACATATACTTCACGATTTTTGAAAATTCTACTACCGAGGGGGTTAAATAGGGGATGAATGTTTGTTTGAAAGTCCGTCATTTTTCAAGTTATTTGCATGAAAATTGGTATAATTGGGTTGTCGGTCACAAATAAAGAAATACGTGTTTCAGGATTTTTGGAAATTCAACCCCCACCTCGATTTACTAAATTTCACCCGAACGGAGCCGGGGCGGGTCAGCTAGTCTAAATGACTGACTGACTGATTTACAAACTACTGGACGGATCGAGCTAAAAGACAATATCCAAAAAGAAAATATTTATTCTTAAAGTTTGCAACTTATGGGTTACCAAAAGTCGCATTACCTACCAAAAGTTCCCAATACGTCCGCTACCCTAATATTGAACATATCAATCGGACAAACCCCGAACAAAGAAAGTTCTTAGTTTGTTTATTTCTTCACCAAAGTCCGCAAAGTATCCTTTATTTCTATCAATGTCCTCCGGAGCAAAAGTTGTTTATGTTTAAACCTTTTGTGGGTCTCACGTAGGGTTGTCACACAGATAATTCAACTCCTAGAGTACGTATATACAAGGTTTTACATGAAACAAAATCGTAAAATGTTGGCGGGGGACACCACCTCCCATGGCCCCACCAACCTCGCAGTTATATGGCCGAAACGCCGGAGGGCGCCCGTTCGGTACTTGCTCGGTGGCTCTTTCCCGGAGCGCCTTCTTGACTCCCTACAAATTCTTTCTTTCTTGTCCTTGTCCCTAATTAGTCTTTCTCCCCTTTCTGGGGCAGACGTACACAGCACGCAGATCCCCGCGTGCCCCGCGGTCCGGATCCTTCCTCAAACACCCACTGGTCCACGATCACGGTCCGAGCTGTTCCGCCTCTTGTGCCAGTGGTGCGCGAACTCCCGTAGCTTGCCGAAGTTTTCCACCGAAGCAACGAGGTCCTGGTAGTAAACCGGACCCTCTTCCTCGCGAACAATCCCGTCCAGCAGGGGCGTGGCGGGGGACAGGGGAGAATGCTTTGTTGTGATTGGTGGGCTTAAAAGTCACGTAATCAAAACAATGTGCGGAATGAGGGTACCGAACGGGCGTGGGCTAACTTTTATGCACAGCAAGTGCCTAAGCTTGGTGAGCGGGGGTGTTCGGCTATTTGGCGTCTATAGGTGGGTGGTCTGTGGGTTGTCATCAGGCCGGGATTTTTCCGAATTTGTCCTAGTTTGAAGAGGGTCCAGGCAGCATAACTGTTTTTCAGTAAATACTTATAAATCTTGAAGAATTTCACTGAGTAAAGAATATATTGTTACGTAAAACTATCAAGGCTATAAAAATAGCCAATTGCATTTTCCGTGGTGTTGCAGGTTTCTAATAAAAAAACCGGCCAAGTGCGAGTCAGGCTCGCGCAACGAGTGTTCCGTACTATTGTCGTATTTTTTCGACATTCTGCACGATAAATCAAAAACTATTACCTATGCATAAAAATAAATAAAAATCTGTTTTAGAATGTACAGGTAAAGCCCTTTCTTATGAAACCCCACTTATTATAGCGCTCTTACTTTAAAAATTGAAAATAAGTAGGTACTAATTATTTGTTCATGAACACATCAAATTCACGGTTTTCGGATTTATCGCTTTACTTATGCTATAAGACCTATCTACCAAACAAATTTCATGATTCTATGTCAACGAGAAAAGTACCCTATAGGTTTTCTTGACAGACATGACGGACAGACAGACAGTCAATTTTCAAGTTGATAGATTTGACAGTTGACAACCCTAGTCCCAAGGGGCGCGAAGTTCGAAAGTGAGAAAGTTAAAATGGGATCTAATTTGTTATATGAGATAGCAAGGGACGGATTATTACTGACTTTAGAAGAATCATCATCATCATCTCAATCCATTGCCTAATTTAGTACGGCTATTGTATTAATACCAATCAGTACCCTTATTATAAATGCGAAAGTGTGTTTGTTTTGACATTTGGGGAAAAATCTGAAAACCGTGAATTTAGGGTTAGATCACACAAAAAAAATTAAACTGTGGTCATGAACTAATAATTAGTATTTTCAACTTTCGAAGTGAGATAACTATATCAAGTGGGGTATCATATGAAAGGTCTTCACCTGTACATTCTAAAACAGATTTTTATTTATTTTTATGCATCATAGTTTTTGAATTATCGTGCAAAATGTCGAAAAATCCGACTGTAGTACGGAACCCTCATTGCACGAGCCTGACTCGCACTTGGCCGGTTATTCTCTTTACTGTAAATGTTTTTGGTACAAATCAGTACCCTTATTATAAATGCGAAAGTGTGTGTGTTTGTTGGTTTATTGGTTTATTGGTTTGTCCTTCAATCACGTCGCAACGGAGCAACGGATCGACCTGATTTTTTGCATGGGTATAGTCAAAGAGAGAGAGAGTGACACAGGCTAGGTACCTACTTTTTATCCCGGAAAATCAAAGAGTTCCCACGGGATTTTTAAAACCTAAATCCACGCGGACGAAGTCGCGGGTGTTATATTACGACAAAATTGGATACATAATTATTATGCTAAAATTCATCTAATCATAAACTTGGGAGTCTGAAGTAAATGTTTGTTGTGATGTTTAAAACAGAATCGTTATTCCGTTTCCGGATACAATGTCAATGTTCCTAGTTTCTTGCTGTCATCATACAATACAATAGTGTAAAACTATTATTGTTTATTCTTGTTTAATTTGGTATCTAGGAATATGAAAATATGAAAAATAATATTATATAAATTATCAATACATGTCACTAATTATTCATTGTAAATTAAATATTGTCAATATACTAAGAGTGACATTATATTAAGCTATTGTCAACATACAGTTGGCAATAGCTATTATGTGAAATAATAATGTTGTGTAAACTGACAATTTAAGTCGCTTATTATTATTGTAAATTATTAATATGTAGACCATCAATGTCACTGATTTTATTATTGTAAATTGGGCGTGTCAACATACCTTTTGTCAACAAACCTAAAATAAATAATGATTAATATTAAGATCATGTGATAGTCGATATCCGCCTTGTTTGCGATGGCGGTGTTATAAAAGTACCCTACCTCGACAGAGAGGGGACAGTCTTGTATCGACAGCCCAGAGCAAACACAGCGGACCTTACTGAAGTTAAGTATTCTTATATTTTATTATAATGTAATGTAATCATTTGCCTTTTATAGGTTACCTGTTGTAACTGTGTACCAAATATGTACCTACTACTTTACTCAACGTTCTAATTTTTAAAAGATGTGTGTTATGGAGTTTCTTTGCCCTTTCTTCTCCATGACTAAACACCTTAGCGAAACGGGTGGTAGATTCATTTTAATATAAATAGATCAATGCTGAACAATACAATTCAATTATTATTCGACTTGGTTGGTTTTACTTCTGTATTTATCACCTACCCTCTTGTGCTATTTATTTTATACATTGAGATAAAAGTAAACACTAGGTTGTTAGCTTCTAATTATTATAGAAGCCTGTTTAGATGATTAGGATTCTTACTTTGAAATAATACAGCAGATGCTTTGCTTGATTTTTAATTACTTAGTATTTGGCCTTACCTGACAAATAATTAAATGATAACTTTCATTAGTAATCATTGGATTTAATTTATCATCACTATTAAAGCCCACTGTCTTAACTTCTCTCTCTTTATCTAAATCTCACACGGGCATCAGCTTTCATTATGATCAACCCATCATTGGCTCACTACAGAGCACAGGTCTCCTCTCAGAGTGAGAAGGGTTTTGGCCATAGTCTACCACGCTGGCCAAGTGCGGATTGGCTGACTTCACACACCTTTGAGAACATTATGGAGAATTTTCAGGCATGCAGGTTTCCTCACGATGTTTTCCTTCACCGTTAAAGCAAGTGATATTTTAATTACTTAAAAACGCACATAACTCCGAAAAGTTAGAGGTGCGTGCCCGGGATCGAACCCCCGACCTCCGATTGGAAGGCGGACGTCCTAACCACTAGGCTACCACAGCTTCAGCTATAGTAAGGGTATAAAATAGCCAGTTTTACCCCCAAGAGCGCATCTGTAATTTAATTCTTTTTCTTAGGAACGACCATTTAGGAAGGGTTAATTAAGTCATTTGTGGGTATGGGTATTACCTTTTATAATAAAATCCCGCAAACTATTTTGGACTTACCTTTGCACAAGTTTAAAAAATCTATTAAAAATATGCTCCTGAAAAAAGCATATTACACAATTGAAGATTATCTAAATGATAAAAGAGCGTGGATTTGACCTGCAGCTCGTTCCGGCGACGCACAAGACTGCAAATACTATTTTATACATGGCATAATATTGTACCTATATCAAATATTTGAAAAGAGCAACCGCCGAGTTTCTTGCTGGTTCTTCTCGGTAGGAAAGGCATTCCGAACCAGTGGTAGATGCATTCGACTATTCGTAAGTGCTTGTAAAAGTTTATACGAATAAAAAAGATTTTTATTTTATTTTATTTTATTTTTCAAAACAGATGTACCCTATATTAACACTGTAGATATACAAACAATTATGTAAGTAGGTACTAGCTGATGCCAGCGACTTCGTCCGCGTGGAATTAGGTTTTTTAAAAATCCCGTGGGAACTCTTTGATTTTCCGGGATAAAAAGTAGCATAATATGTCACTCTCCAGGTTCTAAACTATACCCATGCAAACAATCACGTCGATCCGTTGCTCCGTTGCGACGTGATTGAAGGACAAACCAACAAACAAACACACTTTCACATTTATAATAAGGGTATAATGTAGCCAGTTTTACCCCCAAGAGCGCATCTGTAATTTAATTATTTTTCTCAGGAACGACCATTTAGGAAGGGTTAATTAAGTCAAAACAGATGTACCCTATATTAATACTGTAGATATGCAAACAATTATGTAAGTATCATGACTTACAAAAAACCGGCCAAGTGCGAGTCAGACTCGCGCACAGAGGGTTCCGTACTACAGTCGTATTTTTTCGTCATTTTGCACGATAAATCAAAAACTATTATGCATAAAAATAAATAAAAATCTTTTTTAGAATGTACAGGTGGAAGACCTTTCATATGATACCCCACTTGATATAGTCACTCACTTCGAAAGTTGAAAATACTAATTATTCGTTCATGACCACAATTTAATTTTTTTTGTGTGATCTAACCCTAAATTCACGGTTTTCAGATTTTTCCCCAAATTTTAGCTATAAGATCTACCCTACCTGCCCATGATTCTAGGTCAACGGGAAGTACCCTGTAGGTTTCTTGACAGACAGACGGACAGACAGACAACAAAGTGATCCTATAAGGGTTTCGTTTTTCCTTTTGAGGTACGGAACCCTAAAAAACCAGCCAAGTGCGAGTCAGACCCGCGCACAGAGGGTTCCGTACTACAGTCGTAATTTTTCGTCATTTTGCACGATAAATCAAAAACTATTATGCATAAAAATAAATAAAAATCTGTTTTAGAATGTACAGGTAAAGCCCTTTCATAAAATTACTAATTATTTTTTCATGAATACATTTTAGTTTTTTCTTGTGATGTACCTACAAATTCACGGTTTTCAGATTTATTCATTTACATAAGCTATAAGACCTACCTACCTACCAAATTTCATGATTCTGTTTTAATTAGGTTAGTTTTAATAAGGTTTTTCTTGAGCCTTTCTTTTTAATAAGTAGAAATATAAAGTAGAATTTATAGAGCCTCAATAGCTCAACCGGTAAAGGAGTGGACTGAAAACCGAAAGGTCGACGGTTCAAACCCCGCCCGTTGCACAATTGACGTACCTACTCCTAGCACAAGCCTGACGCTTAGTTGGAGAGGAAAGGGGAATATTAGTCATTTAACATGGCTAATATTAAAAAAAAAAATAAGTAGATACATGGTGGGAGGTTTAATAGAAAATGTACTTTAAACTTTAGTTAGTAGAGTCGAATATCGTTTATCACGCTTTACTAGATAGATTTGATAGGTCATGACGTCACAGGGAACCATGTCGAGGTCTCCCGTGATGGAGTATGTGACCATGTGCCATTAATTAAATTAAAAAAAAAAAAAAAAATTATATGATCACTTATGTTGTAACATAAGAACATACATACACGTGTAGAAAAAAAAATTATTTTTACTTTCTAGTGGTTTTGGAAGTCGGTTTTTTAAATATTTTTTATTATTATTTAAAAGTCTTTGCGGAGTGAGTCTTCTGTACTTAAATAAGCACTATTAAGTATTCTGTGATAGTAACTTACCTGCAAGAATCCATTACTTAGGCATTAGACTATCCATTATTAACCTTCAGGATCGAACCTACGCCCCTTCAAAGTAAAGAGCTCCTTAAATAATCCTTTTGCCTCCCAGGTTCTTCAAATACTACCGTGTTCAAAACGTTTCAAACGAAAATGGACTTTATTTCAAGCGTTTTAAAGTATATATTTGAATAGTAATGTATGCGAAAGTAAATTGAAAATGAACTTCGTTCAAACAACGTCAAAGTATAAATATTTGAATAGCCTGTACATGCAAATGTTAATTGAAATTAAACTTTATGTGGAATGTTTTAAAGTTTACATTTGAATAAATAGATTTTAATATTCATCATCATCATCATCATCATCATCAACCGATAGACGTCCACTGCTGGATATGTCTCTTGTAGGGACTTCCACACGCCACGGCGTCTTGCGCCGCCGCCATCCAGCGGCTCCCTGCGACTCGTCTGATGTCGTCCGTCCACCTAGTCTTCTAACACTGCGTCTTTCGGTGCGAGGTCGCCATTCCAGCACCTTGGGACCCCAACGTCTATCGGTTGTACGAACTATGTGCCCTGCCCATTGCCACTTCAGCTTCGCAACCCGTTGAGCTATGTCGGTTACTCTAGTTCTCCTACGGATCTCCTCATTTCTGATTTTAATATTACTGTGTGCAAATGTCAATTGAAAATGAACTTTGTTCATACAGAGTTGTGGTAGATATTTTCATTGCATAGATTACATAGACATTTTAACTATGTTTGTGATAGATAGGACAAAGTACCTAATAAAAGTTAAAATGAAGTAAAAAGTAATTACTTGGCTACTTTTCATCCAATTATTTCTATTTCTTTCTATCTGTCTGTCTGTCTGACTGTCTGTCAGTCTGCCAGCCTTTTGCGGCCCATCCGTTCAACCAATTTTGACGTTTTTTTACAGATATAGCTTGCATCTCGGGTCCCGGATGATTGAAGAGTACTCACATAAAACCTAAATCCACGCGTACGAAGTCACGGGCATTATCTTCTAAATACATAAAACGAAAAGGTGACTGACTGACTAACTGACTGATCTATCAACGCACAGCTCAAACTAATGGACGGATCGGAATCGGACTGAAATTTGGCATGCAGATAGTATTATGACGTAGGCATCCGCTAAGAATGAATTTAAAAAAAATTAAACGTCTAAGGGGGTAAAACGGGGGCTCGAAATTTGTGTAGTCCACGTGGACGAAGTCGCGAGCATAAGCTAGTTCCTACAAACATACATAACTACTATCCATACTAATATTATAAATGCGAAAGTGTGTCTGTTTGTCAAGTTAGTTAAGTTCTTTTTATTTGTCTAGATATTTTGCAAATGCTGTGTACACATTTTATAGATACATTTATCAGCCTGTGTTTGTTTATAAGTTTCGTGGTTCCTAATAAATAAAAATAAAAATAAAATATATATAAATAAAGTTCGCGCGGGATTTAAAAAACCTAAATCCACGCGGACGAAGTCGCTGACATCATCTAGTTACATATTAATAAAATAGGTATTGTAGTCTGACCATCTCACTAAAATAGGATTATCTAAAATCAGCCGTACCAACGTATACATACGTTATGAAAATATTTTCTCTTAGCCGCTCTACCCTATAAGTAAATCTCTATGGCTTAATAGTGACCCGAGCGAATACCAATTCAAAATGGACTCTATTTGTTCAACGTTAAGATGGATATTTGAATAGCGTAGTCGTATCGATTCGTTTGATAATAGATGGACGGTGTATTTATAGATTTCCGTGTAAAATTCACAAAAGGCTTTCCAGGTACAGTTCTTGCAATTCACGAAGCCGAGTGGCTCATGCTTGTGTTTAAGTAAGTAAGGTTTTTATTTTTTTTTATTTTTTATTTATTCAGAAACAAGTTAGCCTTTGACTGCAATCTCACCTGGTGGTTAGTGATGATGCAGTCTAAGATAATAGCGGGCTAACCTGGAAGGGGTATGGCAGTGGGTACACTGAATGTGTGCGTTTGCGAGCGCTTGCTCGCGACTGATTGGTCCGACATGCACGCACACTTACGCAATGCCCGTGTATACGACGTAACCACAAGTAAAGCCCACTCGCCTTCGTGAATTGCAAGAACTGTACCTATTTGTAGAATTAACCAAAAGCTTAATATGCTATCATCCGCTGAAACATGTCGAATCCTCCCACTGTTAAACACGCAGGAAGAACCAGCCACCAGGCAAGCAATACGCACCGCCACCACGCAGCATCCCACACACATCTCAAAACACACTCGACGAAGGTTTTCCCTCTTTTGGTAAGAGAGAGTGGATTCCAAATTTATCAACCTCTTTTCCACACGGACATCTGTGCTGATGGCACAGTGGTGTTCCCAATCTCAGACTACGCTGAGATCTATTCAGCGCACTCTGACTTTACTTAGACTTAAGACAGAGTTAAAACGAGACAGAGCTATATCTCTCGCATAAATCTGCCTCGTTTTAACTCAATCTTAAGTCAAAAGTCAAAAGTCAAATGATTTATTCAAAATAGGTAATAAATTACTCTTTTTTATGGTCAGATGTTGGATTTGTAAGATATAGTGGTGATAATTATTACGCTAACTTAAAACTAAAGCTACGAGGGTTCCAAACGCGCCCAGATCTGAGAGGAGCCCACAACAAACTCAGCCGGGTATTCTTTTAAGTCTAAGCAAAGTCAGAGTGCGCTCAATAGATCTCACCCCAAGCCATACGAAAACATTCATTATCTAAAAGTGTGCGAGATTTTTTGGATGGCAAGGCATGAAGCCAATAACCAGATTCCTTTTCGTATAGTGCTAGACTAGAAGCCTAGCACTTTCTTGTTACATATAACATGTTATCATCGTTATTATCTATTAATGCCTGCCCCTAACAAGGTAGTTTGTAGCAATGGTCGGGCACCAGTCCGTAAGTAGAACAAATGCGTGTAATACCTATTACCTACCGTGCTAACATCCATCGTTAGGGGAAGGCTATCTACACACATACCGGCACCATGATCCAAACAGACATCCAAACCAACATTCCTCCCAGTGTTGGGGACAATACGCAGATAAACTTTCAGCTTTTATAAAATAAGGAAGGTCTGGCACGCACTGACTCTAAAGGTTCGTACGCACCTGAGCGGCGCGGCACGGCGCTTCAGCGAGCTGCACGTCGCGGCACAGAGCGTCAAAATATCATTTCTATCATTTTGTATGGCGCATATCGCACTAGAGCGGCGCTGCACAGCGCTTCACCGCGCGTTGCCGCGCGGCACGGCTGGAGAGAATATTTTGAAGCGCAGCGAAGCGACGCGCAGTGCAGTGACGCTAGTGCGACATACCCAGCGGCGCGGCACAGCGCTTCGCGCTCGTACGCGAACGGGTATAAAAGTGACGCGCAAGTGACGCGAGGTGACGCGTTCTGCAGTCGGACTGAAGCGCCGCGCCGCGCCGCTCAGGTGCGTACGAACCTTAAAGGTCTGTACGCACCTGAGCTGTGCTGCGCGTCACTTCAGGCCGCTGGTCGGTAGCTATCGCACTACAACTGCAGTAAGCGGCAGCTCGCGTCACTTGCGCGTCACTTCTACACCCGTTCGCGTACGAGCAACAACATCGCAAGATGAGCGACAGTGTCTTCACTGGGAAGGGGAGAAGCCTACATCCTAGAGGTTGGGACTTTTGAGAATATACTTGTAAGAACATAAGGAACACGTCATGTGCCATTAATTATAATTACGTAATTTATTTTGAGGTCTATCATGCCTGTACACTAAATACCTAACACGATGCGCGTGTATCTTATTCAAGCGACGCACGCGTACTGTAGCGACGCGACGTGCTCTGGGTATGTCGTACTAGCGTCGTAGCGTAGTAGTCGCGACGCGCAGCAACGCGCGGTGAACCGCTGTGTAGCGCCGCTCTAGTCTAGTGCGATATGCGCCATGCAAAATGATAGAAATGATATTTTGACGCTCTGTGCCGCGACGTGCAGTGACGCGCAGCCCAGCTCAAGTGCGTACAGACCTTTAGGTCAATAAGTTTTGATTACCTTGACGAGTCTTGACAGATACGACAGACAGGCAGCGAAATGATCCTCAAGGTTCCTTGTTTGCTTTTGAGGTACGGAATTCTACATTCTTATTAAAACACGAGAGCTATGCTTGGAGTTTCTCTACGTGAGCAAATCAGAAACGAGGAGATCCGTAGGAGAACTAGAGTAACCGACATAGCTCAACGGGTTACGAAGCTGAAGTGGCAATGGGCAGGGCTCATAGTTCGTACAACCGATAGATGTTGGGGTCCCAAGGTGCTGGAATGGCGACCTCGCACCGAAAGACGCAGCGTTGGAAGACCCCCCACTAGGTGGACAGACGACATCAGACGAGTCGCAGGGAGCCGCTGGATTCAGGCGGCGCAAAACCGTGGCGTGTGGAAGTCCCTACAAGAGACCTATGTCCAGCAGTGGACGTCTATCGGTTGATGATGATGATGATGATTAAAACACGCAGTATAATATTAGTATGGATAACCGCCTAGTTTGGAAGCACCCTAAGTCCCTAATAAATATGTGTTTCTTCTGCTCCTACCGTATTTGTTCACATTATCTTTTATATTGCCTTTTTTATGCTCGGAAAACTATTTGCGAGACAAAAATAAAATAAGAAATAGGTACCTAATGTGGCAGTAAACATTTAATTCAACAAAACATTAGGTCAAGTGTGAGTTGTGGACTTATTTATGAATTTTTGAGTGCAGAATTTGTGAGTGCGGAATGTTCGAGTGCGGAATTAGCGAGTGCTGGATTAGCGAATGTGTAATTTTTTGGTGCGGAATTTTTGTGCGGAATTTTGAGTGCGGAATTTGTGAGTGCGGGATTAGCAAATGTGTAATTTGTGGAAGTAGAATTGCGGAGTGCGGAATCTGCAGAATAGGCTACTTGACACTTTTTTTAAGTAGGTCTTAAATGGTTAATATTTGTCCTATTAGATCAAAAAAATTAACACTATATTTTTTTGCGCTCTAAAAACCGTATAACTTTAATTTAAAAATATATTTTTCTCAGACAGGTGAAAACACTGTCGGCCATGTTTGGCCGATAGATTATCTGTGCTCTGACGTCATGCATTTGTAAACAACAGCATAACCTCCCAAAGTTTAATAAACATTACTTCTATACTAGTTTACATGAAAAATATAGTAATTATCGTTATTGTATCATCCGAGAATGTAAAAACGCATCGATAAAGACCACAGGAAAGTTGTGGATTAGAGTGCCCAGTGAAATAAATATACGTAACACGCGAAGACTTGCTTAAAGGGATCCTATATGACTAACGACTGCAACCCAAATTTATTTTGCAAAGATCACTTTGTTGTAAGTCTTACTTAATAACATATTCAATTTATAAAGAGAAAACGATATTTTTTTACGTTTACTATGAGTTTTTAGAAATATATAAAAACTAGCTTATGCTCGTGACTTCGCCCGCGTGGACTTCATAAATTTCAAACCCCCATTTAACCCACTCAGGGGTGGAATTTCAAAAAATCCTTTCCTAGTGGATACCTTCTCTTTACCTACAAAGAACACACCCACCAAATTTCATGTATCTAGGACCAGCTGGTTAGATGTTTAGGCTGTGCGTTGATATATAAGTTAGTCAGGACTTAAAATTTTATATATATGGATACTACGTTAGTCCCCGCGTGACATAGAGATGACATTTCTTTGTTTACATATTTAATGACGTCACATCATGGCTGACAGCGTTTTCTGCATTTCAAATAAAAATAAAAACTGTATTTTTTAAAATTGGATTTATATATCCATCCTGCGTTTTTAATAATTGTTATTGATATATTTCGTTGTCTTAAGCAAAATTCTATAACAAATAATCATTTATTGGACGAAATTAGATATGAGTCAAGTAGCCTATTCACGAATGCGGATTTTGCGGATGCGGAAGAATTATTATCAGAGTGGATTAGCGTATGGTTCATTTTAGCCTCCTCTATCTACTGAAAAAAGAGGGAATGCGAGGATGACTTTGTTGCCTGTCTGTCTGTCTGTCGTGTCTGTCAAAACCCGTCAAGGGAATCAAAATGCTTATCATGATCATCCCATCGCCGGCTCACTACAGAGCACGGGTCTCCTCTCAGGGTGAGAAGGGTTTGGCCCTAGTCTACCACGCTGGCCATGTGCGGATTAGTAGACTTCACACACCTTTGAGAACATTATGGAGAACTCTCAGGCATGAGTTTCCTCACGATGTTTTCCTTCACCGTTAAAGCAAGTGATATTTAATTTTGTAGAACGCGCACAACGGGCAATACTTAAAGTGGCGTTAAAACTTCCTTATAGATACCCAACTCATTTACTATATCAAGAAGCTGAGGTTCTTAGTGTTAGAAAATTGTTTATATACAAAAGCATTTTAAGATATCACAACGAGACTGTTCCATTGCTACCAGCAAACACTAAAAGAGTTACTAGATACCCAACACCAGCAGTAAAAACTGCGCTGGCTCAACGCCACTTTGCCTTCTTAGCACCTTTATTATATAAAGCGATTGATAGGAAAACCACAATTAATAATATTAACAACTACTCGGCAAAAACAAAAATAATTTCCTACCTCAAGAACCTTAGTTATGTGAGTATTGAAGAACTTTTAAGCGCACACCACATTTCTACGTAAAAATAATACACACACTTACTTACACACACACCCACACACACACACACACACACACACACACACACACACACACACACACCCACACACCCACAAAATCATACACCCACACACATATGCATACACGCCATGTGAATTTTTATTTTATTCTATTTTATTTTACTTATTTATCTTATTTTATTGTTTAATTTAGATTTTATTATTAAGTAATAGTTAGATACTCAATAATTGTATTGTAAATTAAAAAAAAAGCTTATGTAACAGGGAAGGCACTGGCTCCCATGACACAGTTTATACTTCTTTGGGAGCCAGTGGTCAAAGTCTTATGTGTCAAACCTTTTTTGCAAATAAAGATATATGTTATGTTATGTTATGTTAATTACTTAAAACGCACATAGCTCCGAAAAGTTAGAGCTGCGTGCCCGGGATCGAACCCCCGACCTCCGATTAGACGGTGGACGTCCTAACCACTAGGCTATCGCAGCCTCACACTCACGTTACATAATTTTAATTATGTACACCTACACCTACCTATCTATTGAAAAAATTAAATGAAAATACGAAAAAATCGGAACCATTCAAAGGCTTTGAGTGGGAGTTCCGTCGTCAACAAGGAGACGGAATAAGAGCCGGGAAGGGTCAGACCTTCGTTATTTTATCCCCCCTCCCCCCTCGTGTCATCCCCTGCCAGACACCCTTAAAGGAGTATGCCCATGGACAGTAATTTTCGACTGCGGAATTTTGGGTGCGAAATTTTCGAGTGCGGAATTTGAAAAACGCGGAATTTTGGAGTGCGGAATTAGTGAGTGAGGGATTTTCGAATGTCGAATTTGCGGAGATAGAATTTGCAAGTGCGGAACCTGCAGAATTCGTGAATGCGGAATTTGCGAATGCGGAAGAAAGTAATATTCAATAACTTGAAATGCACATAACTCCGAAAAGTTAGAGGTGCCCGGGATCGAACCCCCGACCTCCGATTGGAAGGTGGACGTCCTAACCACTAGGCTATCGCAGCCTCACACTCACGTTACATAATTTTAATTATGTACACCTACACCTACCTATCTATTGAAAAAATAAATGAAAATACGAAAAATCGGAACCATTCAAAGGCTTTGAGTGGGAGTTCCGTCGTCAACAAGGAGACGGAATAAGAGCCGGGAAGGGTCAGACCTTCGTTATTTTATCCCCCCTCCCCCCTCGTGTCATCCCCTGCCAGACACCCTTAAAGGAGTATGCCCATGGACAGTACTCTCACAAGAAGCATTGTACCTACCTTAATTTTTTTATTGAAGCTAAAATAAAAACATAATTTCTCAATAAGTTTCATGAATATTTGTTTTAGGACTTTTAGGATTATTTTTTTCGTAAATTAAAGTTTATTGAGCCTATAAAGTAGAGGTGTCAAATACAGGTTCATTTGTATATCACAATATTATCACGTGTTACAGACAAATATTTGATAATTATTAACATATTTTATTAATTATTTACATTTTTTTTATTTTATTTTTATTTAAAAAAAAAAAAAAAAAAAAAAAAATTGCTTGAACCGTGAGGCGCAAGCAGAAAAATGGGTGCAAGCGATTTTCGACCTTATTGACAATTATAAAGGCCCTTTTTTACTTTCTAATTGAACCTAACCTCAAAATATTGGCATTTTTTAGGGTTCCGTACCTCAAAAGGAAAATACGGAACCCTTATCGAATCATAAAATTTGGCAGGTAGGTAGATCTTATAGCTGACATTTGGGGAAAAATCTGAAAACCGTGAATTTGTGGTTACATCACACAAAAAAAAATTGTGGTCATGAATTAATAATTAGTATTTTCAATTTTCTAAGTTAGATAACTATATCAAGTGGGGTATCATATTATGAAAGGTCTTCACCTGTGCATTCTAAAACAGATTTTTACTTATTTTTATGTATCATAGTTTTTGAATTATCGTGCAAAATGTCGAAAAAATACGACTGTAGTACGGAACCCTCATTGCGCGAGCCTGACTCGCACTTGGCCGGTTTTTTTTATGTGAAAATAAGTAAATGACTGAATGAGAAAGTAAATGACTGAATGAGAAATACAATGACGCCATGAATTGTCAAAGTTTGTTTTGCAACTAATGTTGTAGACCTTGACAAAAAACCGGTTACACGATGAGGGACAACAAATAGGTTAGCTGCGTCTCTGTTTATCACATTAGTAACTTTATCTGTGCTCTCTTTTTAGTGTGAATGAGAAAGCAAACGTTCCTTTGTCTAGCTTTATTACTCTGTCTACGACGCAGAGTTTCAGCTTTTATAAAATAACGAAAGTCTGGCCCTACCTGGCTCTCTCTTTATAAGTACTACCTACTTAATACTATTTAATCTGTGAAGCTGTGAAGAATCCAAGATGGCGCCGTTGCCATGACGACCGTTGCGTGGCAACCGGCAGGGCTTTGTAGAACGCGCGGTTATTTTCAAGCCTTCAAGGCCGTTATCTGGGAATATTATTTTATTTATTTATTTTATTCAGATACAAGTTAGCCCTTGACTGCATTCTCACCTGGTGGTAAGTGATGATGCAGTCTAAGATGATAGCGGGCTAACCTGGAAGGGGTATGGCAGTTTTTATTAAACCCATACCCCTTTGGTTTCTACACGGCATCGTACCGGAACGCTAAATCGCTTGGCGGCACGGCTTTGCCGGTAGGGTGGTAACTAGCCACGGCCGAAGCCTCCCACCAGACCAGACCAGAAATTTAGAAATTATAAAATTCCAAACCAGGAATTTTTATAAAATTCCAAATTTGCCAGGAATCGAACCCGGGACCTCCCACTATTAAGCCCACAGCGCTCACCACTGCGCCAGGGAGGGATATTATGACAACATAGACAACATAGACATTTAATTATATGGTAGAGCGGCTTTTTCAAATATTTTTAGGGATCTGCCTTGCCAGGCCAAGTGTGAGTCAGACTCACGCACCGAGTGTTCCGTACTCGAGTATTTTTTCCACATTTTTCGATAAATTCTTAACTGTAGACTGTAGTATACAAATGGTCGGAAAATGTAATTGTGTAAGTAATACGGTATTTGACAACTATGTAGTCAAATCAGTAACTTTCTATCAAACGTCAAAACGCGCGCTTAGTATGCGAGATTCTATGAAATACCGGTGTGTGACGTCACAATCATTTGACGTGCTTTTTTTAGTTTAATCCATAATTTAAAATGGTTATATACACTTAAAACCAACAAAGGACGTGGATTTTACGTATTTTGGAAAACCCTCTATTTAATTTAACAAATTTAAGGAAATAGATATCCTTACTGTAGCCTCTCAATATATTTATAATAACATAATTTTTGTAAGACAAAATATTCTTAGTTACAAGAAAATTGGTGATCTACACAATAGGCTAACTAGAAACAGAAACAAACTTGCAGCTCCTGCCTTCCGCCTCAGGAAAGTCCAAAAGTCATTTGTGGGTATTGGTATTACCTTTTATAATAAAATCCCGCAAACTATTTTGGACTTACCTTTGCACAAGTTTAAAAAATCTATTAAAAATATGCTCCTGAAAAAAGCATATTACACAATTGAAGATTATCTAAATGATAAAAGAGCGTGGATTTGACCTGCAGCTCGTTCCGGCGACGCACAAGACTGCAAATAGTATTTTATACATGGCATAATCTTGTACCTATATCAAATATTTGAAAAGAGCAACCGCCGAGTTTCTTGCTGGTTCTTCTCGGTAGGAAAGGCATTCCGAACCAGTGGTAGATGCATCCGACTATTCGAAAGTACTTTTAAAAGTTTATTCGAATAAAAAAGATTTTTATTTTATTTATTTTATTTATTTAATAATCACTGGGAAATAATTTATTTTTGATGTAGTCAAATACCCAATTAAAGGAAAATCGACTCGACTGAGTAAAAGTCCTGGAAGGGAGTGGGGGCGTGTTTAAGGGCATATATTCGTTTTTTTGCGATTTGCGGCTAAACTAGTTACCATTTGACGTTTTTTAGGGTTCCGTACCTCAAAAGGAAAAATGGAACCCTTATAGGATCACTTTGTTTTCTGTCTGTCGTTCTGTCAAGAAACCTGCAGGGTAATTCCCGTTGACCTAGATTCATGAAATTTGCCAATTGCAGACATAAGGGGAAAAATCTGATCACCGTGAATTTAGGGTTCATCATCATCATCATGATCAACCCATCACCGGCTCACTACAGAGCGCGGGTCTCCTCTCAGAGTGAAAAGGGTTTTTGGCCATAGTCTACTACGCTGGCCATGTGCGGATTGGTAGACTTCACACACCTTTGAGAACATTATGGAGAACTCTCAGGCATGCAGGTTTCCTCACGATGTTTTCCTTCACTGTTACAGCAAATGATATTTAATTAATTAAAACGCACACAAATCCGAAAAGTTAGAGGTGCGTGCCCGGGATCGAACCCCCGACCTCCGATTAGAAGGCGGACGTCCCAACCAATAGGCTATCACGGCTTGATAGGTTCAGTATAGTAGAATTTAGGGTTACATTACACAAAAAAAATTGTGGTCATGAACTTATTAGTTCTTGATTTAGTATTTTCAATTTTAGGAAAATTTTAGAAAGGGCTTCACCTGTGCATTCTAAAACAGATTTTTATTTAAGTATTTTTATGCATCATAGTTTTTGATTTATCGTGCAAAATGTCGAAAAAATACGACTGTAGTACGGATCCCTCGGTGCGCGAGCCTGACTCGCACTTGGCTGGTTTTTTTACTTACGATTTTCTTATGTATATATTGTTTCAGGATATCGACTTTGAAGGCTTCCGGTGGTTTCTGGATACATTCCTTGAAGTTACTACGCCGGATGAGCTGTCCAGGTAAAGGAAGATCAAGATAAATCATCATCAACCCGTCGCCGGCTCACTACTGAGCACGGGTCTCCTCTCAGAATGTGAAAGGGTTGGGCCATGGTCTTCCACGCTGGCCATGTGCAGATTGGCAGAATTCACACACCTTTGTGAACATTATGGACAACTCTCAGGCATTGACGACCTCCCTGGCGCAGTGGCAAGTGCTGTCTTACCTATTAGTCAGAGGTCCTGGGTTCGATTCCTGGCAGGGAATTTCTTAGCGGATGCCTACATCATAATAGCTACTGCATGCCAAATTTCAGCCCGATCCATCAAGTAGTTTTTTTTTTAAATTATCAACATAAAGAATGTAACAAAAATGTTACCAAGTCCGCCTTAGACACAGCAAAAAAAACCGGCTAAGTGCGAGTCAGGCTCGCGCAATGAGGGTTCCGTACTACAGTCGTATTTTTACGACATTTTGAACGATAATTCAAAAACTATGATGCATAAAAATAAATAAAAATCTGTTTTAGAATGTACAGGTGAAGACCTTTCATATGATACCCCACTTGATATAGTCACTCACTTCCAAAGTTGAAAATACTAATTATTTTCCCCAAATGTCAGGTATAAGATCTACCTACCTGCCAAATTTCATGATTCTAGGTCAACGGGAAGTACCCTGTAGGTTTCTTGACAGACAGACAGACAACAAAGTGATCCTATAAGGGTTCCGTTTTTCCTTTTGAGGTACGGAACCCTAAAAACCATAAAGGTTTAGATGAATTTACAGTTTGAGCTGTTTTTTTTTTTAAGAATATTAGACATTTTTTAAATGACTAATATTCCCCTTTCCTCTCCAATTAAGCGTCAAGCTTGTGCTAGGAGTAGGTACGACAATAGTGCAACGGGCGGGGTTTGAACCGTCGACCTTTCGGTTTTCAGTCCACTCCTATACCGGTTGAGCTATTGAGGCTCTGAATTGATAGCTGTGCGTTGATAGATCAGTCAGTCAGTCACCTTTTCCTTTTATATATTTAAACTACCCACGGTGGAAACGTCCAGACCAGACCAGGAGAAAACTAAGAACATAGATTAATTATTATTAGTCTCGCTCCGATGACTAAGAAATTATAAGATTCCAAATCTCACCTGCCGAGTATTATACCTACTTTCTACGTATATGGCTACAACAGAGAATTCAACTCCTAGACTACGCATATACCGACACTGTCATAGAACAAAGTCACTTCTACGAAATGTTAGTTTTACAGGAGAGCAGTTTAAAGTTTTGAACTCGGATTTTTCTGCATAATTCATTTCCTAATTACATTAATGAATAATAACTTACAAATAGCCTTTGTCATCATATTAGGGCTTGTTTATAGACAATTACCAGTAAATTATATCTATTTTTTAAAGAAATAGTCCATTTATGTTGATATCCGACGTTGTTCTGCGATAGATAGGACGCTTTGTGTTACAATTGGATGTTTTTCTACGGAAAATGCGTTCACTTATGTAAACATGCCACATTTTTCTACGGAATAACATAAGAAGATGATGTTGTATGTTAAATTTTGATACACCCCTTTGATAAAAAAAAACTGGCACCTTTTCAAAAAAGCTGTACTATTATTTTAATATTAGCAATTGTTTTATTTATCTCTGGCTAGAATAGTGTTTTTATGAATGGAGGATAGGTTTTATTTCATTATTTTAACACATGGTTAGCTCAAAATAAAAATAAAATGTAAATTTCTTTAGCATTTAATACTGGAATAAAAAACCAAAACCAACTTTTATAACCTGTTTTATATATTATTATAATTAAAGGTTTAATATATATATATAAATCTATAATAGATACCGCTATGGGTTCATAAAACAAATCAGAATCACAAAAAATGAGATTATTTAAAACGTTATTACTAATTAAATATCATGGTAATAAAAATGGAATGGAAATTATGATAAAATGTTAATAATAATTCATCAATCATAAATGGGATAGGCCAAGAATACTAATTATGATTAAAATTTTAAAAACCTTAGCCATATTTTGTTACCTGCCCATCTAAGTTAGGAACCACTATCTATATGTTAGGAATCGGTTAAGTGAACAGTCTTATAAAAAATATTATAGGTCAGTAATCAAATTTACTTAATATTTAAAAATGTATCTATTATTACTATAAAAAACAATACGAGACTATAAAAGTTATTCATCTGAGCTGTCTTGACAATCAATTAGTTCAAGAACATTGTTTGACATACAGCAACATACTAGAATCAGACGTAGGAGGTCGAGGAGGTGTAGTAAATAGTATGTGTAGGTGAATTTACGCAAATTTGATTGGTCTTTATTGAGACATCATTAATTCTTTACAAGCTTACGGGTAAATACAACAAACCCCCCAATGTTTTTCTCGACTAGACTCCAAAATCTTGTAAAACAGTCTAATCTTTTTTCATAAGTAATTCTATCCACACATTTGTAACATTTGCAAGGTGCACCCATGACTTTTTCAGCGACAACCTTGCCCCTTTTTGAAATTTGTAAAACTTTTCCTTAACCTCCGACTAGGATTCCTTAGATTTCTTACGTTCTTTTCGCCCTGGAGACGGAGCACAGGTAGTATATAATCCAGACAAAGATCTACAAGTATTGCTTACAGTATTAGGAGAAGATGATATTGCATCAAGCTAGTGATCGTGATCTGCACAAAACAAGTGATTACAGCTGCTGTGACTATTAGTTAGTGAAGGCATAAGGGTTGGAATAGTTAACAGAGATTCAGGTGTGGCCACATCAGTGTTTCCAAAATCTTTGACAACGATCGACGGGTAGAGAATTTTCAAAACTGGTGTTAGCATCAGCTATATTCCACGGGGTTGACATGAATGGGGTTCAAATTTACAGTGTTATCTTCCAAAACTTCTTGCCACACATCCCTTTTTATTTATTTATTATAGGTGCACGCTTGACCACGATCACACCTGATGGGAAGTGATGATGTGGCCTAAGATGGGACGCGTTTGCCTAGAAGGTGCCTATTCACTCTTGTTTTAAATCCTCCTCCCTATGTGTTCCTATGTGTTTGTATTATAATCCTTCAGTTAAATGCGAGGTTTTTCGCATCTGGTAGTAGAAATGATTTAGATCCATCTACTTTAGAATCTACAATATCATAACAAATTTAGTGGTAGATTATAAAGCTGAGTCATAAAAATATAAAAACAACAAATTTAAAAAAAATATCAATTAAAAAAGGGTGTTATTAACATTTCAAAATTCCGAACAAAAGCGTATGTGGAAATATGTCCAAGAATACAGTCAGTTCAAAATACACGACAAAAAAAAATTGTCACCGTTCCGAAGTACAATGTCATATATGCTCAACCGATCTAAATAAATGAATTAAATTTCGAACAAAAACAACGCTACGATAACATACGACACAAAAAATATACAAAAATAAAAAGCTTGAAAACTTCCAGGTATAAAGCATAGTATGTAGTAATCGTCATAATAAAGTTTTAAAATGCGTAAATTTGATTTTTTTGAATTCTGTAGAACAATGTCGTTTCACATTATACGACGTAGTTTTTTATTATTTCGATGTTAAATCATTATTATATCAAAATTAGCTTAACAATACAAGAATTAGCTATTTCTAAAAAACCTTTGTAAAGCGATTGTTTTCCATCTAACAACATCGCAACTGACGATCCGCCGGCGCGAGCGTGATTTGACAAGCAAGCGATAACGGCGCTTCTTTACAAGTAATCTTTTTCTTCGGAATGATATTCAAATACTGCTTTGTTCTATTGAATATTTCCAAAACTACTGAATATTTTTTTCTAATTTTTTCCTGTGTGAAAGGAAATTGTTTATAAAAGCGATTCGTGTCAAAATCACGATTTCGTCATATTGTCATATCTGACAATGTTCTACGACAGTGTCGATACAGAGGCGTCTTTATCTATGGTGCAGGGTGTGCGGCGCACACGGGCGCCGCGCCGGATCTAAGGGCACCTCTGCGACACCTCCAAAGATGCGTCGATGCCGGCGCCCTCAAAGGCCCTGCGCTCGTGTTATGGCCGACGCCGTCATCATTAAAAATTGCACCATTTGCATCCGAATTTCCGTTTGAAAATATAACTGTTAGTATTCCATTTTGACCCTGTCCTACTAGACTAGAGGGCGCCAGGGTACTGGTTGCACACGGGCGCCACAAGGGCTAGAGACGCCTCTGCGCATATTATAGGTACAAGGTTTTGCATGAAACAAAATCGTAAAATGTTGGCGGGGGACAGGGGAGAATGCTTTTTGTGATTGGTGGACTTAAAAGTCACGTAATCAAAACAATGTTTTGACGACCTCCCTGGCGCAGTGGTGAGCGCTGTGGTCTTAATAGTGGGAGGTCTCGGGTTCGATTCCTGGCAGGGGTTTGGAATTTTATAATTTCTGGTCTGGTCTGGTGGGAGGCTTCGGCCGTGGCTAGTTACCACCCTACCGGCAAAGCCGTGCCGCCAAGCGATTTAGCGTTCCGGTACGATGCCGTGTAGAAACTAAAGGGGTATGGGTTTAATAAAAACTGCCATACCCCTTCCAGGTCAGCCCGCTATCATCTTCGACTGCATCATCACTTACCACCAGGTGAGATTGCAGTTAAGGGCCAACTTGTATCTAAATAAAAAAAAATAAAAAAAATGTGCGGAATGAGGGTACCGAACGGGCGTGGGCCGACTTTTATGCACAGCAAGTGCCTAAGCTTGGTGATGCTATTAGGCGTCTATAGGTGGTGGGCTGTGATGGGTACATAAAGTAATGGTCTCTTTTCCAGACATCTGTTTCTATCATTCGTGCGGAGGGACAAGAGGCCCGCCCTCCGGGAGATGGCCGCTGCCAGCTCCACTACCGCCTGCGCCGCTGTCACCGCCCATGCGGACCACCAAGTACTGGTCTGCTTTCTTTTTACGGTTCCGTACCTCAAAAGGACCTCCTCGCACATTCCTAACCTCGCGCACCTCTAACTTTTCGGAGTTATATGCGTTTTGAGTAATTAAAATATCATTTGCTTTAACGGTGAAGGAAAACATGAGGAAACCTGCATGCCTGAGAGTTGTTCATAATGTTCTCGAAGGTGTGTGAAGTCTACCAATCCGCACATGGCCTGCGTGGTAGACTATGGCCAAAACCCTTCTCGCTCTGAGGGGAGACCCGTACTCTGTAGTGAGCCGGCGATGGGTTGATCATGATGAGCTCAAAAGTAAAAAGGAACCCTTACAGGATCACTTTGGTGTCTGTCTGTTTGTATGTCTGTCCGTGTGTCGGTCGTGTCTGTCAAGAAAACCTATAGGGTACTTCCCGTTGAACTAGAATCAATAAATTTGGCAGATAGGTATAGTAGGTCTTATAGCACAAGTTAAGGAAAAAATCCGAAAACCGTGAATTTGTGGTTACATCACTAAAAAAATGTGTTCATGAACAAATAATTATAGTATTTTCAACTTTTAAAGTAAGATTACCCTCTTTTAAAATAATATTTTGTGACAGACGGACAGACAGATAGACAGACAGATAGACAGACAACAAAGTGATCCTATAAGGGTTCCTTTTCCCTTTTGAGGTACGGAACCCTATGAGCTCTGTGGTTATCATTCAATGATCACTGAAAACGTGGGAAAAAATAAACATGGCGACGTTTTACTTTGCAGGGTAAACTCAGCCTCGCGTCCAAGATCCACGGCCTTGCAGAGAGGTTGCAGCAGCTCGGGAAGAGTTCAACAGACTCCGTGGATGGCGCTGACAAAGCTTCCAGGAGTAGAACTGGTGGGTATATAGCCATAGGCCTTCACCAATGAGCGCCACCACATTATTCACTTTTTATTTCACCTTCACTTTCCACTATCGTACAAGGTGAGATTGCAGACAAGGGCTAACTTGTATCTGAATAAAAAAAAAGAAAATAAACTTCTTGTTTTACAGGCAGCGTCCACCCAATGTTCTCCGTGACAACACACCCCTCATACTCGGCACACGAGCTATGTCTCGGGCGAGTGGAGAACAGCCCGAGCCACAGTCAGATGTCGCGCAACTCTAGCCGGAAGAGCAGCAACTCCTTGCGAGTCAACCAGTCTACTAAAATAGAAGGTACCTACTCTCTCTTTGTCTATAACCTCTATAGGCTAGTTAGGCTACACCCAATGTTCTCCGTGACGACACACCCCCCATACTCGTCACGCGAGCTATGTCTCGGGCGAGTGGAGAACAGCCCGAGCCACAGTCAGATGTCGCGCAACTCTCACCAGTCAACCAGTCCACTAAAATAGAAGGTACCTACTCGCTCTTTGTCTATAACCTCTATAATGTTCTCCGGGACAACACATCCCTCATACTCGTCACACGAGCTATGTCTCGGGCGAGTGGAGAACAGCCCGAGCCACAGTCAGATGTCGCGCAACTCTCACCAGTCAACCAGTCCACTAAAATAGAAGGTACCGACTCTCTCTTTGTCTATAACCTCTATAATGTTCTCCGGGACAACACATCCCTCATACTCGTCACACGAGCTATGTCTCGGGCGAGTGGAGAACAGCCCGAGCCACAGTCAGATGTCGCGCAACTCTCACCAGTCAACCAGTCCACTAAAATAGAAGGTACCTACTCTCTCTTTGTCTATAACCTCTATAATGTTCTCCGGGACAACACATCCCTCATACTCATCACACGAGCTATGTCTCGGGCGAGTGGAGAACAGCCCGAGCCACAGTCAGATGTCGCGCAACTCTCACCAGTCAACCAGTCCACTAAAATAGAAGGTACCTACTCTCTCTTTGTCTATAACCTCTATAATGTTCTCCGGGACAACACATCCCTCATACTCATCACACGAGCTATGTCTCGGGCGAGTGGCGAACAGCCCGAGCCACAGTCAGATGTCGCGCAACTGTAGCCGGAAGAGCAGCAACTCCTTGCGAGTCAACCAGTCCACTAAAATAGAAGGTACCTACTCTCTCTTTGTCTATAACCTCTATAGGCTAGTTAGGCTACACCCAATGTTCTCCGTGACGACACACCCCCCATACTCGTCACACGAGCTATGTCTCGGGCGAGTGGAGAACAGCCCGAGCCACAGTCAGATGTCGCGCAACTCTCACCAGTCAACCAGTCCACTAAAATAGAAGGTACCTACTCTCTCTTTGTCTATAACCTCTATAGGCTAGTTAGGCTACACCCAATGTTCTCCGTGACGACACACCCCCCATTCTTGTCACACGAGCTATGTCTCGGGCGAGTGGAGAACAGCCCGAGCCACAGTCAGATGTCGCGCAACTCTAGCCGGAAGAGCAGTAACTCCTGAAATAGAAGGTATCTTCTACATAGTATGAAACAAAGTCGCTTCCCGCCGTCTGTTCTTCTGTACGCTTAGATCTTTTAAACTACGCATCAGATTTTAATGCAGTTTTCATCAGTAGATAGAGTGATTCAAGAGAAAGGTTTATACGTATTTATATAATGTATAGTTCGCGACAGGTCGAGGTGGCAACTTTCTGGTGAGGTACGACATCACATACTGGGTAATTTGATATCGATATTTTTTTGGTACACAACCAAATAAGAGTAAAATTATTACTTACCACCTCCCCCTCCCCCCTCCCACTCCCCCTTGCATGACTCGCCTCCCCGATTTCCATGTAGATCTGTCGCGAACTATACTAATTAGTAATTACTCATTAACATTTCTTACAATATAATGTTTCAGATTACAAACACCTCATGCGTCGACCCTCCACTATAGAGGTCCACACAGCGCGGGTTTCCCTCAAGGACATCGTGTGTTACCTCTCCCTTCTAGAAGCTGGCAGACCAGAAGATAAGCTTGAGTGTGAGTATGAACCTTTTCGCTAGTCTAAGTATTTTTTAAAAATTGATTTGAATTGTTAGAAATTATATAAGACTAACTTATGATTATATAAAATTCAAACGCCTATTTTTCCCCCTTAGGGGTTGAATTTCCAAAAATCCTTCCTTAGCGGATGCATACGTCATAATAGCTATCTGCATGCCAAATTTCAGCCCGATCTGTCAGTGGTTTAAGCTGTGCGTTGATAGATCAGTGAGCCAGTCGCCTTTCCCTATTATACATACAAAAGATAAATAATGAAGGTAGTTTGATAAAATTGATATCTAATTTGATAATTTGTAATATCTAGTTTGATAATTGCTATAATCTAACACCATACCAGACCATCAATAAGAGTAATTTATTACCTATTTTGAATAAATCATTTGACTTTGACTTTGACTTTGATATTTCACCCATTCGATGTCATACGATTGGTTGCTAGGAGGCCGCCTTGAGTGAATTTGTATAAATATGGGTGTTTTGAAGGTTTTATTTGAATTACGCTCTGAAATTTAAACAGTAGGCTCGCGACTGTGCGCTAAAATCACGGGTTTTACCATCTAAAAATTAAATTTAAAACTGTCAAACTGCGTCTGTCCTTTTCACATTACATTAGTAAGAAGAGGATGCGAATACTCTAAAATTAGGTTGTCCTCAGAATATTTTTAACATTTCACAGTCATGTTCCGCCTGTACGACACCGACGGCAATGGTGTGTTGGACACCAACGAGATGGACTGCATCGTCAACCAGATGATGACAGTGGCTGAGTATCTGGGCTGGGAGACGTCGGAGCTTAAACCGGTGAGATCTGTGTACCTATCTATATAACGCCTTTATAATGGGGAGTGTTCTGAAGAGTTGTATGACCTCATTCCAACCTGCTTTTTCTACAACCGCACCGCACGCCACCGTAAGCATTGGCTGATTTCTCATTGGGCCCGGGCCTAGGGCGGCCAGATATTAGGGGCGGGCAATCGTGACAAAAAATTCACTAATGATAACGAGAAATAATTCGAAGTATCTAAATATTCTAAAGGCTCACGCATGTCATTATGGCGGGCCGCAATCGTTTCCGGAATGCAAGCTAACTATCTCTGAATAGTACAACATTTTAGCTTTGAAGGTGGATGGTGAAAATGTATCAAATAGACAGACAGTCACACATGCATTAACCCCCCCCCCCCCCCCCCCCCCCCCCCCCCCCCGCAAGCCTCAATAGCTCAACCGGTAAAGGAGTGGACTGAATACCGAAAGGTCGACGGTTCAAACCCCGCCCGTTGCACTATTGTCGTACCTACTCCTAGCACAAGCCTGACGCTTAGTTGGAGAGGAAAGGGGAGTATTTGTCATTTAACATGGCTAATATTCTTTTTTTTAAAAATCACAATTCCAGTAGGGCGATTGTCTAAAACCTGCATCAATCATTATTACAATCTCAATTGTTCTGATTGGCTGAATTTGTGCGATTCTTGTTGCAATAATGCATTGTAGTTAATAGTGAGCGAACATCAACCAATCAGAGGTGATTGCGATCGTGACACTGTAGCTGTCATTCTCCCGCAATCGCGCAGCTGGCTACGGTCATGATTAATGACTGAGAAAGGGGCGGCCAAATGACCCTGGGGCCTAGGGCGGCCAAGAATGCAAATCTGCCTCTGGTCCGTAAGAAATTTCACCCTCACCACCTGGGTGTCTGGTGCACTTCAACCACTCACACTTGACTTCGACCGATAGAGAACAGTCTTAGATTGCCCATAATCGTACTTATTATTCTGTTTCAGATTCTACAAGACATGATGGTAGAAATAGATTACGACGCAGACGGCACTGTCTCACTTGATGAGTGGAAAAGAGGGGGGTAAGTTACTTTGGAAATAGATTACGACGCAGACGGCACTGTCTCACTTGATGAGTGGAAAAGAGGGGGGTAAGTTACTTTGGAAATAGATTACGACGCAGACGGCACTGTCTCACTTGATGAGTGGAAAAGAGGGGGGTAAGTTACCTTGGAAATAGATTACGACGCAGACGGCACTGTCTCACTTGATGAGTGGAAAAGAGGGGGGTAAGTTACCTTGGAAATAATTTTCAAAAATCGTTATTCTTAACCGAAAGCCTGAATACCAATTTATATCGATGTTACTTTAAAAATGATAGACTTACATATAAACTTCCATCCCCTATTTACCCCCCCTTAGAGGTGGATTTTCACCCTCACACACTCTCCGAATTGCATGTCTCTAGGACCAGCGGTTTAGGCCGTGCGTTGATATACAAAGTCAGTGAGTCAGTCAGTTAGGACTTTCAATTTTATACACCTACTAGATGATGCTTCATTCGGGTGGATTTAGGTTTTTTAAATCCCGTAGGAACTCTTTAATTTCCCGGAATAAAAAGTAGCCTATGTCCTTCCTCGGGATATAAGCTAACTCTGTACCAAATTTCATCAAAATCGGTTGAACGAAAAAAAAAAAAAAAAAAAAACGGTTGGGCCGTGAAAAGCTAGCAGACAGACAGACAGACACACTTTCGCATTTATAATATTAGTATGGATATAGATATAGATTATAGTTCTTGCTATTCACGAAGACGAGTGAACTTTACTTCTGGCTTGTATTTAATTTTACAGCATGACAACAATACCCTTACTGGTACTTCTGGGCCTTGACACTAATGTCAAAGAGGACGGCGAGCACGCGTGGAGGTTGAAACACTTCAACCGACCGGCGTACTGCAATCTGTGTCTCAACATGCTCGTCGGGTTAGGGAAGAAGGGACTCTGTTGTATATGTGAGTAGAACTCAATTTTCTATGACAACAATACCCCTACTGGTACTTCTGGGCCTTGACACTAATGTCAAAGAGGACGGCGAGCACGCGTGGAGGTTGAAACACTTCAACCGACCGGCGCGGGCGTACTGCAATCTGTGTCTCAACATGCTCGTCGGGTTAGGGAAGAAGGGACTCTGTTGCATATGTAAGTAGAACTCAATTTTCTACATGACATGACAGTACCCTTACTGGTACTTCTGGGCCTTGACACTAATGTCAAAGAGGACGGCGAGCACGCGTGGAGGTTGAAACACTTCAACCGACCGGCGTACTGCAATCTTTGTCTCAACATGCTCGTCGGGTTAGGGAAGAAGGGACTCTGTTATATATGTGAGTAGAGCTCAATTTTCTACATGACATGATAGCAGTACCTACCCTTAATGACACTTCTAGTCCTTGACACTAATGTCAAAGGGGACGGCGAAGTAAGGAGTAATCCTTTTTCCTTCTTCTTTCGTATACATTCTTCCTTAAGTTTTGCAGAATAAATCTGCTTGTATACTAGATTCGAGAATGAATTGTTCATGGAGCGCGAGCGAAGCAAGCACAATAATTTTTTTTATTTGTGAAATTAAAGAAAATTTTCGGGCTTGCTTCGCGTTTTTGGGTGACTATTTGTACTAACGTTGTACAAAATTGTGCGTGCAGTTTGCAAGTTCACGGTGCACGAGCGCTGCGTGCAACGCGCGCCCGCCTCGTGCATCGCCACCTACTCCAAGTCCAGACGTGCTCCGGCTACTTTGGCGCATCATTGGGTCGAAGGTATAAACAGAAAATATCTTAATCTACTTAAATATATAAAACCGGCCAAGTGCGTGGCGGGCCACGCGCAGTGTAGGGTTCTGTAGTCACAACTTAGCCATGACAGTTTTCCTTTAAAATTAATTATATATTTTTTCACGTTCCTATATACTTTTGGCTGATAAAGGGCCCCCCCCTTTATCAGCCAAAAAGTATAAGCACTTGACGCTAATAAAAATTAGCACTTTTAAACATCATATTTTACAAACGGATCTAGAAATCCAAAAATGATGTTCCCACACCCACAGTATTTTTAAAAGACCTATTCAACGATACCCCACACACACACACACACACTTTACATGTAGGGGAGCTACCCTAAAAAAAAATTATCACAATTTTATTTCATCACTTTGTTGGTTATACCGTATATTTCTACGGCTATACTCACGTATCCAGTTGACGTTAGCCCGACTAGTTTCGAACCCATCCGGGGTCTTTTATCAAGGGTGTCAGTTCGCGCACGCGTCACGCTTAAGACTGCGAACTGACCCCCTTGATAAAGGACCCCGGATGGGTTCGAAACTAGTCGGGCTAACGTCGACTGGATACGTGAGTATTGCCGTAGAAATATACTATATATAATGGAAATCACTCACGATAGTTTAAACGCTAAAATATTTATACCCATGCCAAATTACAGATTTCTAGCACTAATACTCTCTGAGATTAACTGAGGACGGACGGACATGACGAAACTTTAGGGGTTCCTTGTTTACTACGGAACCCTAAAAAGGAAAAGCTGACTGACTAGATACGTGAGTATAGCTGGAAGAACCTATATTTTATTACTGGCTTTTTTACCGTTTCAGGGAATTGTCACGGCAAATGCGCGCGGTGTCGGAAAAAGATCAAAGGCTACAACGGCATCACCGGCCTGCACTGCCGATGGTGTCATATCACTGTAAGTAAAGGGTTTCATCATCATCATGGTCAACCCATCGCCGGCTCACTACAGAGCACGGGTCTCCTCTCAGAGTGAAAAGGATTTTGGCCATAGTCTACCACATGGCCAGCATGTGCGGATTGGTAGACTTCACACACTTAGAGAACGTTATGGGGAACTCTGGCATGCAGGTTTTCGTCACGATGTTTTCTTCACCGTTAAATCAAGTGATATTTAATTAATCAACACGCACATAACTGCGAAAAGTTAGAGGTGCGTGCCCGGGATCGAACCCCCGACCTCCGATTATAAGGCGGACGTCCTAACCACTGGGCTATCACAGCTTTTTTAGTAAAGTAAAGGGTTTGCTGTATACAATAATTTCAACGTCGAGGACAAACAGACAGACACTTTTTCGCATTTATAATATTAGTATGGAAGTATGGATAATAATTTATTCTTCAATAGATGATGCCCGCGACTTCATCCGCGTGGATTTCGGTTTTCAAAAATACCGTGGGAACTATGATTTTCCGGGATAAAAAGTAGCCTATGTCCTTCCCCGGGATACAAGCTATCTCTATACCGAATTTCGTCAAAATCGGTTGAACGGATGGGCCGTGAAAAACTAGCAGATAGACAGACAGACAGATACACAAACACACTTTCGCATTTATAATATTAGTATGGAAGTATGGATTAATTGATTTCTGATCCTTTCATTCAATGTAGTTGTTTAATCCATTCATGTTATGCAATAATTTTATTCATTCACTCATTCATTAATACATTCTTTCATTCATTCATTCATTCATTCTTTCAGCTCATTAGCTCTAATCATTTATCGTTGTCCATTTTCAGCTTCATAACCGCTGCGTGGGCAGTGCTGGCGGGGCTTGTACTTTGGGGCGTCATGCTAAACATATTCTACCACCCACGGCGATCCGACCACTCGTGCTGGACCGACAACGATCGTTGCCACATCGGAATAACACTGAACAGGTTGGTGAATGAACGAAAGAGTGCATGAATGAATGTATGAATGAATGAAAGAATGAATAAATGAAGTTACTTGTGCTTAAGGCTGTCATGTGAATCACAAACTTAATGCCACGACTGCAAAACAACATGCGCCTTTTTTTTCTTAAAATAGAAGATTTTTACTTATTGTATGGCACATATAATATCATCTCTGTACATTCTGGGGCACACGTCCATACAATTTTTGTCCATCATCTTTATCAATGGTTTTAATGTAATAAATTAATAATAAAATAAATGATGAATGAACTAGGATTTTCGTTACATTGAAATACTCGTAACAACCAAACACCACAATAAAATATTATTTATTTCAATTAAAAATATTAATTTTATTTTCAGCAATCGATACCACTCTCAATATCTCTTCCAACATCAATGTCCGCTCCAACAGAAGAGAAGAAAGAAGACATAAAAGAACATCGAGCTCCTCCCATCTCTTTTCAAATAAGTCCACTCGAAGGGACGTGCCCTTTACTCGTGTTTATCAACCCCAAGTCTGGTGGCAGGCAAGGTTCCAGGGTTTTAAGGAAGCTCCAGTATATCTTGAACCCTAGGCAGGTTCATGACATAGCGAAGGGCGGGCCAATGCAAGGTTGGGTTTTTTTATTCGATCCCATTAAAGAGTATTAATCTTTTGAGTCAACCTTTAGAACGTTCATTAATTTTTTTCAAGATTTTACATTCATTCATTCATTATATTGGTTTCTGAGACAAAATTACTCGGGTACTGAAAGACTTTTGGATATTCTATCATATATTCATTCATATATTTTGGACATTTATATATTGTAAAATAATTATTCTCATAAAAATCATTCCTTCATTCATTCACTTTTTGGTTCTTTCGATATTTTTTTTTTAATTATTTAATATTTGAATTCTTTCTTTCTTTCTAAATGTTTTCTTTCTCGCCTAGGTTTGCAAATGTTCAAAGACGTAAGAAACTACAGGGTAATATGCTGCGGTGGCGACGGTACAGTTGGCTGGGTTTTGGAAACTATGGGTATGTTTGCTTTTTACTTTATAACGTTTCCATTAGATTTTTTTGTTCTAAATAATATCTGTCCCGGTTTTATTTAGAATGGAAATCACTCACGGTAGTTTAAACGTTAAAAAGATTTTTTTGTATTGAAAAATTCGCTATTGACTGTGACTTCAACTGAGGTAATCTAAATATATAAAAGGAAAAGGTGACTGACTGACTGACTGACTGACTGACTGAATGACTGACTGACTGACTGATCTATCAACGCACAGCTCAAACTACTGGACGGATCGGGCTGAAATTTGGCATGCAGATAGCTATTATGACGTAGGCGTCCGCTAACAAAAGATTTTGGAAAATTCAGCCCCTAAGGGGGTGAAATAGGGGTTTGAAATTTGTGTAGTCCACGCGGACGAAGTCGCGAGCATAAGCTAGTATCTGTATAATTAGCCAGTAGCTTTTCTTCGCAACTACATCCGCGGTATATACAGAGTGTAATTAGAACGCTAGCAAAAACGAGGATAGTTGATAGTTCTGATGATTGCCGATAAGATACCACAAAAAAAACTGTTTATTCAAAATAGATAATAAATTACTCTTTTTGATGGTCGGTTGTTAATATATGTTGGTGATAATTATGATTATTACTTGCTTATGCTTGCGACTTTGTCCGCGTGGACTACATATATTTCTAACCCTATTTCACTCCCTTAGGGGTTGAATTCTCATAAATTCTTGTTTAGTGGATGCCTACGTCATAATAGCTATCTGCACTGCATGGCATATTCAGCCCAATCCGTTCAGTACTTTGAGCTGTGAGTTGATAGATTAATTATTAGTCAGTCAGTCAGTCACCTTTTCCTTTTATATTATTGCGATCACTAATCTAAATGATTAGTGATCGCAATTTATTGCAAGTAAAACATTTGACTGACGCTAGAGGTCAACAAACGTTGCGTAGATATGTACCGCGGGGTCAATGCCACGTCGTAGGCGGAGCATTGACCCCAAATTTAGCCCCACTATACATTGCGGGTTTGAAAATTACTTAATCACTAAAACTACAAGTATAGGGCAAAGGTTATTGGTATTGGATTGTGTTTAGGTAGTATAATAATAGCACTAAGTTTTTGCTAGCGTTCTAATTAGAGCCTCAATAGCTCAACGATTAAGGGAGCGGACTGAAATCCGAAAGGTCGCCGGTTCAAACCCCAGCCGTTGCACTATTGTATTGTTACTTAGTTGGAGGGGAAAGGGGAATCATGGCTAATATTCTTTTGTAAAAATATAAAACAATCACACCTGTATATTGTTTGTGTTCCAGATAAAGTAGAGACAGACATTCGGCCCGCAGTCGGAGTTATACCTCTAGGTACAGGCAATGATTTGGCTAGGTGTCTTCGGTGGGGTGGAGGGTAAGAATATAATAATGTAACATATAGTAATCAAATGATTATACTCCACACACTATCCACGGAGTAAAGTTAATAGAGCTCTCTCTGTTACGTAATCCCATACAAATAACAGAGACAAAAATTCGAGCTCTATTAACTTCTCTCCGTCTCTATAGTAATCATCATATTGCACGACTGATGCCTATAACACGAGTGTACAACTTATTTTAGGCATCGGTGGCTTAACCTAATTTTGGTTGTAATTTTTGTGAAACAATAAATTATTTATTTATTTATTTATTATAAAACTACAAAGTAGTGATATTATTAAAATTATTATTTTCATTATATTCATTAGAAAAGGATATTTATATACAACGTTAGTTAAAAACCGAAACACGTGTCGAATAATAGTACAAACGTATAAAATTTCAAAAATATTTAATGTAAATTTACGGAGTTATAAGCTTGTTGTGTTTAGTCGTTGTCCTCGAAAAACATGGTCACCCCAAGCGAGCGGCTATGAGCGAACGGGACAGCTAGTGTCGACCGGTGCGCGCTCTCGCTTGCGCGGCTCGAATCAGATCGTCCATGCGGTCATTCAACTAGGTGTCCAAACTTGCAGGATTTTAAAGTACTTTTTGGTCCAAATATAACCCGTAGTAAAAATGATTGCAATCGAATGTTACTGATTCTGAACAAACTACTTTCAGGTTTTGCGTACCTATTGTAGTAGGTAGTTAGTATAAAAATATAATATTATGTAGGTAGGCTCGGCCAGTGAACTATCCAATAAAGTCAGTTGTCTCCTAATGGTGGTTTGATTAACACCTACCTTTACACCTATACTAAAACTAACGTTGTATATTTTAACTTATAATAATAATTATTTAAATTTTCAACGTTTTCAGATATGAAGGTGAATCAATTCACAAGATCTTGGACAAAATAGCACGAGCGAGCACCGTGATGATGGACAGATGGCAGATCCATGTTGAAAATTCCAATGACGAGGTAAAGCCAGCATCAAACATCTGATTTTGCTATTTAAAAAAATTTAATTCATCATCATCATGATTAACCTATCGCCAGCCTATCACTGAGCACGGGTCTTCTCTCAGAATTAGGTTTAAGCCATAATTTGTGACGCTGGCCAAGTGCGGATCGGCAGACTTCACACACCTTTGAGAAAATTATTGAGAACTCTCAGTTCACTTCTTATTTTAGCCCCGTGATTTATGTACTTGTTTATATGCTTTTCAGTGTGAATTCGTCCAAATGCCAGACTCGACGCCCCACCCTACGTCTGTCCCATACACCATAATCAACAACTATTTCTCTGTAGGTGTTGTAAGTATTAACTATCTACTTTAATCATCTGTAAATGAATGGATGAATGAATGATTGAATGAAAACACACTTTTAGGGGTCAATTTATAATTGTCAAATAGTTAGTTTACTGATTCATTCATTAATTCCTGAATTTTTCATTCATTAGTTAAAAAATTGTTGGATAGTAACATAATAATAATTATGAATACACAATCTCTAAACTAAACTAAATCGACATCGAATCTACAAATATTTGAATGTTTGTTACTACTTACTCCTTCGCGCTCCAATGATTGAACTGATTTGGCTGAAATATAGAATGGAGAAGGAATTTCAGGGGGGCTCCCATACGAAATGGGGGGCTTTAAAGTGGAGTTTGAATTCAGCGCTATAATATGTCAAAAACGGCTAAATATTAGATATTAAAACTTGTGTATAATTTCAGTTATATCCTGTACTTGAAGAACAAATTCTAATATAAGATAAATAAACACTATAAAGAAACGAAATCATTTCATTATTAATGGGCATCAGAATTTCTAACATAAGTTCACAATAATGTAATTATAGGTTACTGCAAGGTTTTAGTTCGGAGCAAACCACTTGTAAAATATAATTTAAAAATCCTTTTCCAGGATGCAGCAATCTGCGTGAAGTTCCATACAGAAAGGGAACGAAACCCGGACAAATTCAGTTCCCGGATGAAGAATAAATTGTGGTATTTCGAGTTCGCTACGTCCGAGCAATTTGCTGCTAGCTGCAAGAATCTACACGAGAATATTGATATCGTGGTAACTATCATGGCAATGGTATTATTATTTACACTAAGTACATTTTTTTTATTTGTACCAAAAATATATACAGTAAAGAGAAAAAGAGAGTAAAAGTATTAAATTATAAAAATATTAAATATAATTAAAAATCAAAGAATGAATGATTAAACGAATGCTTATTTACGGTAAAATTAAAAATATATATATCCAAAGTTTAATTTATCTGTTCTAAAAGCCCTTACCATTTTTTATTTAATTTATCAAGTGTAAGTAAAAATCAAAGAATGAATGAATGATTGAACGAATAATATACGATAAAATTAATTTTAATCTTACAGTGTGACGGATCCTCGCTGGAGCTGTCAAAAGGCGTAGCCCTACAGGGCGTAGCGCTACTCAACATTCCGTACGCGCACGGGGGCTCGAACTTGTGGGGCGCCAGTGGAGCGCATAGGCGAGGGCGCTTCCCTAATGCACAACAAGGTTAGAAATACAAAAAAAAAACTGGCCAACTGCGAGTCGGTCACGCACATGAAGGGTTCCGTACCATCGTACAAGAAATAACACATTTTAATTCCATGGAGGCAATTTTGAAATTTTAATTTTTAAAATTAATTGTTGTTATACCAGCAATACACACTATGAAAATTTCAACTCTCAACCTATTGTGGTTTATAAGATACAGCCCGCTGACAGCCAGACAAACAGATGGACGTACAGTGGAAACTTAGTAATAAGACTTCCGCTACGGAACCCTTAAAATAAACTAATGGTTCATCCCAAGCTAAAATCTCGCGGCATACTTCTTGGCTTTATTTTTATTAGAGACAACTCCTATTAATTGATTAGTCCTAATTATGTTGAAAGAAGTAAACTTAAAATATAATATTATATTAAGTATGTTTTTGTTTCAGATATAGGCGACAAATTAATAGAAGTGATTGGATTAGAAAACTGTTTACATATGGGACAAGTTCGGACAGGTAGGTCAAAAATTATAGATAAATACCTACTACGGTCATTTGTAAAAGTTTATTTCATTAATTTTCTGATTGTGACATTGCAATAAAATGCTCAAGAAATGAAATAAGCGCTTAAAATGTGGACCGTAAATATCAGCCAAAAAGGTTGGAATGCAAGCTACCGCTATACCAAATTTCATTTAAACGGATAGGCCTTTAGGAATACCGTGGTAATCTTTAATTTTCCGGGATAAAAAGTAGCTTATATCCTTCCTCGGGATGTACGCTTACTCTGTACCAAATTTCATTAAAATCGGTTAAACTGTTGGGCCGGGAAAAGCTAGAAGACAGACAGACAGACACACTTTTGCATTTTTTATATTAATATGGAAATATGGATAAAACTGTGGATATCCATTATCCAAAGTACATCAGCTGAAACGGTGACGGAAGAATGAATGATAGAATGAATGTAATAAGGAATGACTCAATGAAATAATGAATGAAAGAGTGAAGGAAGGAACGAATGATTAATTGTTTTTTTATTTATGAATGATTATTGAACAGCTGATATTTTGTGAGCAGGTCTTCGAGCGTCAGGGCGTCGCTTAGCGCAGTGCAGTTCTATAACAATTACAACCAAGCGCACGTTCCCCATGCAAATCGATGGCGAACCGTGGATGCAGCCTCCTTGCAAGGTTAAATACGACGTTTTTCATTTCATTCATTCAATTATTTTTCAATTTTATTCTGAAAAGCAGTACTTAGGTGGCCTGTGATTTTAATACTTAGAACGCAATGTTTTTGGGCAAGGCTTCTTCTTCAAGTGCCTCTCCATTACTGAAGGTCAGCAGTCAGTTGTTTAAGCTTCTCCTTGTCCATGGCTAAGTGGAATAGTTCTCCAACTGTTTTTATGCCAGTCTACTCCCTTATGCTACGTAACCATGACTTCTTCCTTCTTTTTCCAGCTATTTTCATAAAATCGTCACTATCATAAACATTATAAATTAATAATTTTTCTGGTTTTTATTTTCAGATCACCATTACCCACAAGAACCAAGTCCCAATGCTGATGGGGCCAGCGCCAGAAAAGGGACGTAGCTTCTTCAAGCTGTTCACTCATTGTTAGGTATCACTCACTCATTCCAATATAACTCGTTACAGGTCAAAAAGAGACAGATATATCGACTCTGTTGCGTTAGCATCGATGTTAAACTCAGAACAATGGATGGCTGTTGCAATTTTGTTGTACACAATCTTTAAACTACAGGTGTTGCTATCCTTCTCATAATATTCCCTGCGGAAAAGGATAGTACTTGATTTAGTCCTGTCAATTTAGCTTAGTTTAGAACTTTAGAGAATGTATACAACAGAATTAACCACACTGTACAAGGAGTCTCAGGCTGAAATCTATAAGGCGTACTTTGACTTTGCTCAGATTTTCAGAAGTTTCACTTAAAACGAGACAGATTTATGCCAACGATATAACGCGGTCTCGTTTTAACAGTGTTTTAAGTCTAAGCAAAATCAAAGTGCGCTCTATAGATCTCAACCTCAGACCCAGGTATCAAACGTACTCGAGTAACTTTGAAATGATTTGAAGACTGTTGTCTTTTTAGCACTCAAGGATTTTTCTCCTAATCATCCCAATTTACTCTTACGGGTAATTTAAACAACATATCCCCAAAAGAAAAATTGCTAAAGCACTAATATATTCATTGTTTTGAGATGTTAGGCGTCTATTCCACATCCAGCGGTCTTACGAATTCTTAGGCTGAGATCTATAGAGCGCACTTTGACTTTGCTCATACTTAAGATCGAGTTAAAACGAGACAGATTTATGTAAGAGGTATAGGTACCTCAATCTAGTTTTAACTCTGTCTTTAGTATAGGCACGCAAAACCCGAAAGTAGTTTGTTCAGAATCAGTAACAGAATCCATTGCAATCATTTTTACTACGGGTTATATTTTGCCAAAAAAAATACTTTAAAGTCCTGCAAGTTTGGACACCTAGTTGAATGACCGCATGGATCAGCTGATTCGAACCGCGCGAGTGAGAGTGCGCACAATATACGCCAGCCGTCCCGTTCACTCACATCCGCTTGCTTGGGGTAACCATGTTTTTTGAGAACACGACTCAACACAACAAGCTTATAACAATAATATAGATGATATTTGTCAAAGGGATACTACACCGCCAAATTTTATGTCAATTCGACACAAAAGAAAACGGGATGAGGACATAACTTCAGAATTATGCATTTTTCGGGAAGAAATGAAAAATATGATTAAATCTCTGTTTTCGGTGCAAGAACAAGAATTAAAGAAAATAGCACCCACTCTTAAGGATATTCAAGTAACTAATCGTAATATTGAGAATACTATTGCATTTTTGACCAGTCAGAATGAGGAGTTTAAAGCAAAAATTGACAAATTGGAATCACAGGCTAAAGAAGATAGGAAATATATTAATATTCTAGAAGAAAAAATAGAGGACATACAAAGAACAAGTAGAAAAGCCAATTTTGAAATTAAAAATGTACCCAAAAAAGTTAACGAAACAAAAGAGGACCTTATAGAAATGGTCACCTGCTTGTCCAAATGTGTTGGCAGCAGCATAACAGCGAATGACATTAATGATATTTACAGAGTACGCGGGAAGAAAGATGGTACTAAGAACACACCAATAGTAGTTGAAATCTCATCTACTATACTAAAGGCCGAACTTTTAAAAAGGTGTAAAAGCTACAACGTTAAATACAATTCAAAACTATGTGCCAAAAACCTGGGACACCGTACTGCAGAAGACACTCCTATTTTTGTGTCGGATCATCTTACCCCTAAAGGGGCCCGTCTCTTTTTTCTGGCACGCGAACTCATAAAGACGAAGGCATACAGATTTTGCTGGACAGCCTACGGCAAAGTACTAATAAGAAAGGATGAAAATTCCCCAATTATCACAATAAAAAATGAAGCTCAAATTCCGTATCTTTTGCAAGGAACGTGACTATATAGGGGTCTCTTCAAGATTAAGCTTAATTTTAAAAGTCAATTTGTAAACAGTATGATTTATCTAACAATAATAACCTTAGCTCTAATTGTTCTATGTTCTACTAATACCTATTCTCAGTTTACACAAATATTATACTTATACATCTCACATACACCTACACATCATGATACACAACCACAGACCACCTTGAATTCTCTGAATTCTCTGTTTACACAACCTAACCCACATAGTACAATAAAACAATACGTGAAATATAATAACACTGATATAATAATTTCTTCCAAAAAAATGTTATCAATGATTGCTGCATTCAGTCTTCCTTTATTATATTATGGATAGTACCTTAGAAACTCAAACGGATCTAGACAATTCAGAAATATCACAAGCAGTGCAATGTGATATTATAGACCTACCTAATCACATTTGCGTAAAGAACAAAGATTTTACGGTCATTACTCAAAACATTAGAAGCATCTACTCGAACTTTGATGATTTCCAGGTGACCTTGTCCCAGTTGAATTTTCAACCTGATGTTTTAATATTAACTGAATGCTGGCTCAGCCAAGAAAAACCTATACCACAACTTGCTAATTACACCTCTTATAAAACTACAATGCATTTAAACCAGAATGATGGAGTTATAGCCTATATTAAAAACACAATTAATGCTCTTGTTAAAGAAATTAGATTAGTACATGCATCATGCTTACAACTAACTTTAAAAAATAACAGTATTATTTTAGGCATCTATCGCTCACCATCTAACAACAATGCTGATTGTTTTATTGAATCTCTTAACTCATATTTAGATAAAATAAAAACCTATAATAACATAACTATAACTGGTGACATAAATATAAATATTATTTCAAAACCTTTAGAACATACATATGAACGTAATAATAGAATCAATTACCTTAATATGATTTCTCATCACGGATTACTTCCTGGACACTTATTACCAACTAGAGAAGATAATTGCCTGGACCATTTTCTTCTAAAGTTGGAAAAAACTAAACGAACCGCATTTATAGCTGTACTCGACACTACTATTACTGATCATTCTACGCTACTTCTACATTTAACAAACATCAATAATGAAACAAGATGCCCAAAAATCAAGACCATAACAAATTTTGATGAAGCACTAAAGAGTCTTGCGAGTAAAAATATCTCTCTACTACTTAATTGTGATGACCCAGAAATATTAATCGACCATTTAACAAATAAAATCAAAGATTCTCTTGATGAAAATACTAAAACTATACTTATTCCTAAATGTAAGCGAGTAATTAAACCCTGGATTACTCCAGGAATCTTGCGCTGCATAAGGCACAGAAATAAATTACAGAAAAATCTTCGTTCTGACCCTACTAATGAAACCTTGAAAAGCACGTACAAAAGATATCGCAATTTTTGTAATAATTTGATTAAAAAACTGAAACGCAACTTTGAGAAAGAACAATTAGCTAAATCGACAAAAAATTATAAAGCTCTTTGGAAGAATATTAAAAGTTTTACTCATCTGAATAACACAAAAAATAATAATACAGATCTGTTAAGTGTTAAGTCCTCTCCAATTGAGTCTGTTAATCAGGTTAATTCCTATTTTGCCAGTATTGGAAAAAGATTGGCTGAAAACATTATTCAAAATAATCCTCAACAGTTATCACCTAGGTTTGCTAGCTCGTCTTACTCCCACTTTTCATCTTTTGGCCTCCTTGACACAGATCCTAAAGAGGTTAATGCTGTACTTATGAATTTAAAAACTGGTAGTGCACCAGGTTGGGACAATATTTCAACGGAGTTCTTGAAATTGGCTAACAGCATCATTGCTCCTGTAATTGCGCATTTCGTTAATCTGTGCTTCTATAAAGGTATTTTCCCTGCGATCTTAAAAAAATCTATTATAACGCCTGTGCATAAGAGTGGTAACAGCGATGACGTCAACAATTATAGACCGATCTCGGTTTTACCAGCTATCTCAAAAATATTGGAAAAGTTAATTAACGTTAGACTTATTAATTATCTAGATCAACGTAATATTATATCTAACTCCCAATTTGGATTCAGACGAGGCAAATCTACAGAAGATGCTGTCACAGCTCTTAGCACTCTGATCGTAGACCAGTTAGATGGTAAAAATAAATGTCTCACGGTCTTTCTTGACCTAAAAAAAGCGTTTGACACCGTCTCTGTGCCCATTCTTATGCACAAACTAGAATCCATTGGTATAAGAGATAAGACCTTGTCTTTATTTTGGAGCTACCTAAGTGGGCGTACCCAGATGGTTAAGATAGATAAGTACATAAGTCAAGAGATAGACATTAGCTACGGTGTGCCACAGGGTAGTGTTCTGGGCCCAACCTTATTTATGATATATATCAATGAACTATGCAATATGAAGATACCGAATGGGAATGTTATCTCGTACGCAGATGACACTGCCATTGTATTCACCGGTAATTCTTGGGAAGATGTTCGTAATCATACCGAACAAGGGCTCATGAAAATTGCTAAGTGGCTTAACTTGAATCTCTTAACCCTAAATACAGAAAAAACAAATTATATGTGTTTTACCATATGTGAACGTTCCCAACCAGTCTCTAATTTTAAAATAAAGATCCATACATGTGCACAATTGGACAATAATGTAGACTGTAACTGTCCGGTTTTAAAAAAAGTTTCCACTATCAAATACCTTGGTGTGATGCTAGATTATCGTATGACGTGGTACTCACATATAGATTTAGTCTCAAATAGAATAAGGAAATTAATATGGATTTTTAAAAACCTTAGACATATAGCTTCCAAAAATATTTTGACCACTGTATATCTAACTCTTGTACAATCCATTATATCTTACTGCATAACTGTCTGGGGCGGAGCAGCCAAAACAAAGCTTCTGGAGCTAGAGAGAGCCCAACGCTCTCTTTTAAAAGTTATGCTCTTTAAACCTTATATGTTTTCTACTACTCAGCTCTACTCTGACTCGGGCTTACTTACGGTCAGAAAGCTATACGTTTTAAGCATAGTCTTAAGGAAGCACAAATCTTTACCTTTTTCACCTTCCAATAAAAGAAATAGATTTATTGTAGCAAAAACATCTCGAACCAGAACTGCTTTTGCTCGGAATCAATATTCCATACAATCAAGTTATCTATATAACGTGATTAACAGGAAGCTTAAAACATATCCACTAAAATACAACGCTTGCAAAGAAATTTTGAAAAAGTATCTGTTATCACTAAACTATGATGAAGTGGAATCGCTTTTATTACGTACCATATAACAACTATTGTAGTACTTACTAGGTTTATTTGACTATTTTGTTTAATACTCACATAATATAAGCATAGACCACGCGCGCACACACACACACGCACACAACACACACGCACACACACACACACGCACACACACACACACACACGCGCACACACACACACAAATACACACATACATATATCTATCTATACACTTACTAACTCACACACGTTTGCTTGATATCGCTGATGAAAATATTGTTAAGGAAGAGCGGTGTCTTCTGACACAGGAGTAGTTCGCCTACTCTTAAAAGAAGGCTCCAACCTCCTACAGCTACTGTAATCTCAAGTTATTTGAAATAAATTATTTGAATATTATTTGAAAAAAAATAACTTAAATATTTATTAAATATTTTTGAAATTTTGTATATATTATATTCTTTATGTAAAAATATTCGACACGTGTTTAGGTTTTTGCGTATAGTAAGACTAACGCTGTATATCTCAGCCTCAAAAACTCTAGTTAGAACTAAAGACCTGTGACTGTGTGAATGACGCCTTAGTGTTGTTAGTAGTATTTAAATGTTATTAATGGATGAGTGTTAAATGTATAAAGAGTATGTCTATGTTATGGATAAGTGTAATAATATGTTGTACATTTTAAAGAAATAGTTTTTTTAACTTTTGCAAGTTTTGTTGTATTATTTTTAATTTTTACTTAATACCTAGAAATTGCTTTTTTTGTACTTATATTACTTTAAAAATATGTTGTAAAAACATAAAAAAGACTATTATAATATTATACTTACAAAATACTAAAATCGATAGCTTATAAGACGGTATTTTTGCTTAAATCTCATTTAGCTTCGAAAATGAACCAAAAATATAAGTACGTCCATTTTTGCGAAATTATACGATATACATAAAAATTAGGGAATTTATACGCAAAAATATATATGTATATTAGCGTTATTATAGATGTTATTATTAGTAATAAGCTTAACTTCTTTTATAATTTAGTTTGCTACCCACCTATAGTCAATGCGGGTAACTTTAGATTTATGTCCAACATTTAGATATAAGTCCTGCAAATTGCTAATGCGCATGGCCGTCATTTTAGTGACGTCAGCACTAGACTGAAGTTTCGAGTTGATCGTATATTTTTATTTCGACTGACGTCAAAATAACGTCATTTCGATGTTAATGAGACATGGTTCCAGGACTTATACTCGCTCACTCTTTTAGAAATAGAAGGATTTTTTATTCAAACAAACTTGTAAAAGTACTTTTTCAATCGTCAAATGTATCGACCTGGAACGGAATACCTTTCCTACCGAAAAGAACCAGCAAGAAACTCGGCGGTTCCTCTTTCCAAGCAATGTGCGAGTGCAAATTATGTATACAATGGCGTCGATTCTGTTGTCTTCCTCCAAACTAAATTTAGAGTATCTGCATACTTTTCTTTTTAATATTGCTAAAAAAGGACGGAACATGAATTTTACATTTAAAGACTCATTTAAGTGCACATTTTGCGACTGCTAGCTAAAGTCACTGAGTTTGACAGCTCTAAATAAATTTTAAAACTGTCAACCCCCTTTTCATATTACATGAGTAAAAACAGGATGTGAATACTCCAAAATTAAGTTGTGCTCAGAATCAGTACCAATATGGCATAATAATATTATTGTAAATTGAACATTTGAAAAGATCAACCGTCGAGTTCCTCGCTGGTGTAAAAAATATATTTGAATAAAAAATCTTTCTACTTTGCGACAACTCTCTTGTCACTTGAATGACATTGACAGGGGGGCGCTGTTGGAGAACAAAGACTTAGACTATTCAAACAAGAACAAAGGGGACACTTGACGGCAACGTTAGTTCCGATTTTCGCCACGCACCAAGATAGCCTTGTCGCACTGTATTTCTATCTTAAACGAGCATGTTACCCACGTTGATTGCATGCTTTCAAACTTGGATACTCAGCCGACGCATTTAAATTGAATAAAATAGAGTATTAATGTTTTTAACGAAAAAAAATTATGCTTGTAAGATATTTACATTCATTCATTCATTCATTTTTCGGTCACCTGTCATTCACTGTTCAGGCATCATTCAATTAACTTAATTTAGGTCTGGTTATTTTTATATTGCGTAAATTAATTTTAGAATTAAAATATTTACGTTCATTCATTCATTCACTGTTCGGTCCACGGAACATAAAAAACAGCTTTTTCGTGTTTTTTCTGTTCCGTGGTTCGGTCATCAGTCATTCATTTAAGTAATTAATTCATTTGCTGTTCGGTCATCAGTCAATCATTTAGTCATTCAATTAGATTAAATTAGGTCTGATTATTTTTGTTGTGTAAATTAATTTTAGAAAATAATTAACATAATGTCATAATCGATTTGCCAAAATTTTACGAAATAATACGAATTTCTGGGTTTTTTATTTAAAGTCGTAAATTGTATTACGAAAAATATCGATTTTTTGGGATATATCATCAAAATAATATTCTATTTCTTGGGGTTCTTTTAGACGTGCTTATCACAAACACCTCACTTTTTTAAATTTTATCTGTAATCTCAATTTTGTATTTTCTCTGTAATCTCATTTTGACGGCAGGTTTTTTTTTTAATTATTGGTAATTTTTTTGAGTTTCTTGTATTTATTATTATTTATTGTCCATAACTAAGTACTAGCTTTTATTGTTAATCTATTGTTATATTAATAAACTATAAATAAATTATGTAAGTTAAGTGTTTTTGTATGTTGAGAAGATTATTGAAAAAAAATATATATAGTTGTGATATTATGTGTATTGCGCTACCGCAGATGTCCGATATACCCTATACCTAGTAGTACATCTGATGAAAGTCGACGAAAATCTAGAACATAAGACATTGCTACTTTAACGTAGACTTTCACGAAGAAATGATCCTTCAAAAATTTAAGTATTTACGACCAACCCAATACAGTTCTTATTGGAGAGATATAGGACATAGTCGAGTGAATATCTACGCAAAAAAACAACAGTGTACGTTAAATCGGACAACTCTTTTCAATTGTCTAAAATCAGTCGTTTTGATATCAAATTCGGTCTCAGACAAATGGGGTCGTCTGCGCTAGTTAACTAGAGAACTGGAGTAGTTGTTCCGAATTTTACAATACGTCCCTTATTTTTTAAGTTATTTATGCTAAGATTCTTTGCGGGTCGCTTATTGTCCCGAAAATCACGCTTTAGTATTTAGTTAAACACCAGGCAGTTTAATTAAATGAACTATGACTAATATTCCCCTTCCTCTCCAACTAAACGTGAAACTTCTGCAACAGTCAATCTTGTCAATCATGAGTTGATAGAGTAGAGAATTATCTAAGTACTTAGTTGTCATGCAAATTGCAAACATGAGTTTGCAATTTGCATGACACTAACAGCAAGTGTCTAATGGGCATTTAAGGTGCCTTTATGTTTAAGTAGAGTGGAGCAGAGATGTGTTCAGTCAACCAATCATATTTTTGAGGGATAACGTGATAAAATTACCATCAAGTATTCAAGAATTTATTTGCGAAAACATAATATTATTATACATAGATAGGTACTTTGTTAAGTTGTGAATATTGTTTTGCTTACTGACAGAAATTATAATTGCCATGCAAGGCGTGCAATTATGTAGGTACAATTTTAAAATATCAATAAATAAATTATAAATATATATAAAAGGAAAAGGTGATTGACTGACTGACTGACTGACTGATCTATCAATACACCGTAAATGATATCCGCTAAGAAAGGATTTTTGAAAATTAAATCTTGAAGGGGGTGAAATAGGGGGTTGAAATTTGTGTAACACCCGCGGACGAAGTCGCGAGCATAAGCTAGTTGTTATTTATATATTTATCAATAATCTAATTAGTTGACTGACGATATCTCCGTTTTGCTTCACTTCATATACTCGTAGGTAACAGGCACCCTAAGAATGGATACTGTAATAATTGTTAATCAAACGAGTGGATTCGAACCTTTATTGTTTCATAATCTCCATTTCATAATCTTCTTCGTTATTTTATTACTGTTTTTTATCCAAGCACTGCGTGCTACTGTTTGTTGATCCGAATAAATAAAAATAAAAAATAAAATAAAATAATCTAAAATCTTTCACACGCGATCACTACCTAGTACCTATCTGTCGATATTTGTTCTGATCCGGTGTGGTTACGAATCTCGCGACAGGCTTGCGACAGCGATCGTTACTGTCAAACGTCACACGTCAGCGGCTAGAGAGCAGACCGCAATCGAGCTCTAGTTCACCCTCTATCGGACGATCTATGAACTGTCGCATTGCTACTGCTGTCACGTTGCTGTCGCTACTGCAACGTTTTACGTAATCAGCCGGTGTGGTTGTGATGTGGTCCGTCTATATAGACACTTACATTGTACACCACTAAATGTTGTTAAATGTATAATTGTATATGAGTACCAAAGTTGTATGTCTGTATGTATGTATAGAATAACTAAAGAAAAACAAATTGGGACTGTCGGTATTATACCGACCTATTACCGGCCTAAAACTGATAGACGTTGGTGTCCCAAAGTGCTGGAATGGCGACCTCGTACCGGAAGACGCAGCATTGGAAGACCCCCCACTAGGTGATGTTTGTTTTACGAATTTTGAAAGACCCTCGATTTAGTAATTCTTAGGAACTTTTGATATAGACATCATCCTAATTACGAAAACTATCATCTCTGGCTTAGATGTGGTGGGAAGCTTCGGCCGTGGCTAGTTACACACGCGCAAAGACTTTGCTCCTTCTTTCATCATCATCATCATAATCATCATCAACCAATAGACGTCCACAGCTGGACATTGATCTCTTGTTGGGACTTCCACACGCCACGGTCTTGCGCCACCTGAATCTAGCGGCTCCCTGCGACTCATCTGATCCTTCTTTCATCATTATCATCATCATCATCAGCCTGTGGACGTCCACTGTTGGACATAGGCCTTCCCTAAAGAGCGCCACCACACCCGGTCCTCAGCCATCCTCATCCAGCCACTTCCCGCCAGCCTCTTTATATCGTCGGTCCATCGTGCTGGAGGGCGTCCCACACTACGTGGTCTCCACTCAAGGAGTTTCCGGCTCCAACGGCCATCGCCTCTACGACAGGCATGACCTGCCCACTGCCACTTCAGCTTGCTAATAGTTTGGGCTATGTCAGTGACCTTGGTTCTCCTGCGGATCCTTCTTTACAGTCAGTTATTTGCCAAGGTACCTACCGACACTCCCAATTTATTATTATCATTAATAAATTATCCGTTATTAAATTAAGTATTTATTAATAAATAAGTATTTAGTGTCGCGACAAAACAATTGAAATCTGTGCCAGCTTTAATAGTGTTTAAGAGAATATTTATTATTACAATTATTTATTATTGTATTACAATTATTATTAATAATTATATTACTATTATTGTAAACGAATATATGTGCATTTGAAAATTTTTCTTGTCTTTCTTTACGGCATATTTTCTGGATACCTAAGTTTCTTTCTCTCTCGAACATCTAACATTTTCAATGATTGTGAAAGGACCAGTATACTTTTAACAAATGTGGCTAATCTTTCTTTTTTCGTGAGGACAATCCATCATAAAACTAACCCAAACCTAACCCAAAGCTAACCCAAACCTAACCAAAACCTAACCTAACGCAAACAAAACCATAACCTAACCTAACCCAAACCTAACATAACACAAATAGAACCAAAACCTTTTTTTTTTTTTTTTTTTTTTTTTCCGTGGGGAAATCCTCATGGATGCCACCGCACCCGGGGAGGTACGGAGGTTATGTCGGACTCTTACCGACTAAAACCCCACGATGTTCCACGCATCGCCTGGTGGCTGGGCTACGGGGCCAAACACGTTCACGCAACCCAGCCAGCGGCGCCTGCTAAGGACCCACCTCAGGGGACCAATAAAATCCCTACACACCGTCTGAGGCGCACCAGGAACACGAAGGTGCGCCTCCCGACTCGAGGACTGGTTTCTTTCCGGACGATAGACTCCCCGCGTCCATTGCCCGAGAGTCCTTCTCAAGGGGGTAGGCGGCGGTCGTGGGCGGCTCGCCTACGCCCGACCCTCTTACGACGGATGGCATGAGAGTCGAAATCATCTTCTCTCATGCGCTCCGCCGACTCCTTTTGCGACATTATCTCCTCGCAAAAGGACTCTACCGCTTTCCAAGACCCATCGCTGCCCGCCATGGCTTTGGCCACGGCCGGCAGGGAGAGGTCTTGCCCCACTGCCGCCACGAGCGTCTCTCGCGACTCAGCCCATGCTGGGCACTCTGCCAGAGTGTGTTGCGCCGTGTCTACGGCGCTGCCACACTCATGGCACTCCTCAGTAGGCTCTCTACCTGCGATCTTGCACAGGTACCTTCCGAAGCAGCCGTGCCCCGAAAGAACCTGCACAAGATGGAAGGTAAGTACTCCGTGCCCTCTCTCCACCCACTGTTGAAGAACGGGCCGGATCGCCGCCACTGTCCTGTGACCTGCGCTGGGTGATTCGAGTCTCCCCCACCATTGGTGGACGAGCTCGGCCTGCGCATTTCGCCGCCACCCAGCAATTTCTGCGGAGGTAGGGTGTTCTCCCCGTAATCGGGCATCCACCCTTCGCTGGTGCATCTCTGCCAGCATCTCCGCATCCAGGTCCCATGGAGGAGTCCCTGCCAAAACACAGGCCGCCTCACAGGAAATGGTGCGATAACCTCTTATCACTCTGACCGCCATGACTCGCTGCGGCCTTCGCAGCAGGGTACAAGTGCAGGCGGTCAGAGCATCCGCCCAGATAGGTGCCCCGTAAAGAGCCATCGACCGCACCACTCCCGTATACAGGCGGCGGCAGCTGGCACTTGGCCCACCCACGTTTGGGAGGAGCCGTCCGAGTGCCCCAGCAGCTCCAATTAGTTTGGGGGCCAGGCGTCGGAAATGCTCCTCAAATTTCCAACGACTGTCGAGAACAAGTCCTAGGTACTTCATCGTCGACTCGACAGCGATGGAAACTCCGCTTACCACCAGATATTCGCCTGCCGGAGGTGCTCTCCTTGGTCCATGGAAGCACAGAGCTTCGGATTTGTTGAGGGCTACTTGAAGTCCCAGCCGCCGGATACGCGCTACGACTTGGGCCACTCCAGCCGTCGCTAAGACGCGCGCTTCCCTGAAGTTGCTACCTCGAGCTGTCACAAGAGTGTCATCCGCGTAGCACGTCAGATCAACACCCCGCACGTTAGCCCCCCGCAGTACCCAATCATAACCGATGTTCCACAGGAGAGGTCCAAGAACTGAACCCTGTGGAACACCGCACTGGACTTCTCGCCTTACCCATTCCCCATCATGCGCCGGGTAGACAATGGCTCGGTCTGACAGATAGGCCTCCACGATTCGCCTGAGATATGCCGGCATCGCATGGAATCTCAGCGCCTCCCTGATACTGCTCCAAGGCAAGGTGTTAAAAGCATTAGCGATGTCAAGAGACACCGCCAAGACTACCTCACCCTGAGAAACAGCATCATCCGTCAGGGCCTTCACCCGTGCGACTGCGTCAATTGTGGACCGGCCCCGGCGGAAGCCAAACTGATGGTCGCTGAGACATGGCCCTGTCTCTTCCAGATGGCGGACTATACGCGTGGCAACCACACGTTCGAAGAGCTTGCCTACCTCGTCCAGTAATACTATAGGCCTATACGCTGATGGCGAATTGGCTGGGCGTCCCTCCTTGCGTAGTAGAACCAGTTTCCCCGTCTTCCAAGGACGTGGAAACTGACCCTGCCTCAAGCACGTGCTAAACAGCCCCCTTAGTCGAGGCGCCAATGGACCTAAAGCCACTGCTAATGCACGGCCGTGCACTCCATCAGGGCCCGGAGCAGTGTTTTTGGCTCGGAGCCGCAGCACCGCCGCCTTTAGTTCGCCCTCGGAGACTTCCGGCGCGTGAGAGACGGTCTCATCCTCCTCACCTGTGGGTGGTGCCATGTGTGGTGACTCCTGAATGACCGGGAACAACGACTCCACCACCATCTCCAGCTGTTGAGGCTGAAGAGTTTGTGTGAGTGGCGGTGCCCAGGGGCGCAGCTTTCGTCGGACCATTTTATATGGCCGCCCCCATGGATCAGCATTGAGGCTCTCAAGCATCTCCTCTTCTGCCAGATCCTTCGCCGTTCTAATGGCCACCTGTAGGGTCACGACAGCCTCCCTGTAGAGCGCGTAGAGGCGCACCTCCTCTGGCTCATTCCGATTTCGACGGCGACGACATCTTTGGTACTTGCGTCTCGCTGCCACGCAGGATCTGCGTAGCTGCGCTATCTCCATCGACCACCAGTACACTGCATTTTTTGGAGGGCAGGGACCGACTCGTGGCATAGCTGCATCGCAAACTTGCTTCATGGCTTTGCCGAATGACTCGGCCCCCCGCTCCACCTCCACTGGGCTTTCAGATCCCGTCACCCATGCTTCAACTAATGCCGCCTCATATAAGACCTCTCTGTTCAAGCGCTTCAATGACCAGCGAGGATTGTTGCCTTGAGAGGCCTGACTCGGACCGCTTACAGATGTTGCAGATGAGGCAACTGCGAACCGAATATATCGGTGATCAGAGAGTGTCTCCTCTTCTTCCAATACTTCCCAACCATAGACACGGCGTGCCAGAGCAGCATCAACAAAGGTGATATCTACAATGGAACCACCCTGTTGCCGCACGCACGTGTAAGCCGTCCCCCGGTTTACCACTGACAGCCCCGTCGAGAGCGCCCACTCCTCAAGCTCCCTACCACGTGCATCAGTCAACGGAGATCCCCAAAATAGAACCAAAACCTAACCTAACCCAAACCTAACATAACACAAATATAACCAAAACTTAACCTAACCAAAACCTAGACGGACAGCGGAGGTCCCGTTTTATCCTTTGACTAAGGAACTCTTAAAAACCTAAATCCAAGCAGGCGAAGCCGCGGGCATCGTATAGTTAAACATAATCGAAGAATGCAATCGTCAAACACTTTAAACGCTGACAACAATGATTTATTGTATGCTAATTAGGCTAATTATGCATAACTCGAGCTAATTGCAATTTCGTTAATGTTATTTGAATGGCGAAAATATTATGACTTAACTTATGCCCGCGACTATTTTTCATTTTTGTTTTCATTTTTAGGGTTCCGTACCTCAAAAGGAAACAAGGAACCCTTACAGTATCACTTTGTTGTGTCTGTCCATCCGCCAATCCGTCTGTGCGTCGTGTCTGTCAAGAAAACCTATACCTAAGGTTAAAACCCATTGATCTAGAATCATGTAATTTGGTAGGTAGATAAGTTTTATAGCACAAGTAAAGGAATGAATCCGAAAACAGTGAGTTTGTGGTTACATCACAGAAAAGAAATTAAAATGTGTTGATAAACAAATATTATATTAGTATTTTCATTTTGAAAATCAGGTAATTATACCAAGTGGAATATCAATGAAAGGGATTTACTTGTACCTACATTCTAAAACAGATTTTTTTTTATATCTACATAATAGTTTTTGATTTATCTCACAAAATGTCGATACAATACGATTGTAGTACAGAACCCTCAGTGGGCGAGTCTGACTCGCACTTGGCCGGTTTTTCACCTTGGAATTTAAAATGAACATCATTTTTGTTTTTCTCCATTTTCTTTTTAGGGTTTCTTGGTACCTAATGCATGCAGCGTCAAGGATATTTTGCTACTAATATCAGTGGATTTAGCAAGCAACATTTCAGCAAGTATTTCATCGATACAGCGCAACTCTAATTAACGTATTAACTACAAAACAATGTTACGCAGTCATATTGAAACTCATATTTACTTGAAAGGTTGGTTACTAAACTAATATTTACTAAGTTATTAGTTATTGCCAGACAGATTCATTTGTAATTTGATACCAATTACTTACCTATTTCAAATGGTTAATAAAATTAAAAATGATATTATAGTAATCAAATCAGAAATGAGGATCCGTAGGAGAACAGAACCGACATAGCTCAACGGGTTGCGAAGCTGAAGTGGCAATGGGCAGGGCACATAGTTCGTACAACCGATAAATGTTGGGGTCCCAAGGTGTTGGAATGGCGACCTCGCACCGGAAGACGCAGCGTTGGAAGACCCCCCACTAGGTGGACGGACGACATCAGACGAGTCGCAGGGAGCCGCTGGATTCAGGCGGTGCAAGACCGTGGCGTGTGGAAGTCCTTACAAGAGACCTATGTCCAGCAGTTTTTTTTTTTTTTTTAATAAAGAATATTAGCCATTTTAAATGATTAATATTCCCCTTTCCTCTCCAACTAAGCATCGAGCTTGTGCTAGGAGTAGGTACGACAATAGTGCAACGGGCGGGGTTTGAACCGTCGACCTTTCGGTTTTCAGTCCACTCCTTTACCCGTTGAGCTATTGAGCCGAAAACGGTTAGCGGTGCAAGTAGGTATGCCTCTCTTATATCTCCTATATTGCACTTATTATTTTTTAACAATGATCATCTAAATATATAAAAGAAAAAGGTGAGTGACTGACTGACTGATCTATCAACGCACAGCTCAAACTACTGGACGGATCGGGCTGAAATTTGGCATGCAGATAACTATTATGACTTAGGCGTCCGCTAAGAAAGGATTTTGGAAAATTCAACCCCTAAGGGGGTGAAATAGGGGTTTGAAATTTGTGTAGTCAACGCGGACGAAATCGCGAGCATAAGCTAGTTTATAATAATTCCGTTATACCATTCATTTTTTTTTTTTTGTTTTATTTTATGTACGGTCTTAGTGTTCTTATATTGTTTAGTCTTTTTTTTAGTTATTTGTTTAAACCTTAGTTTTGTTGTTTGCGTATTTTATTTTTATAATATTATACTGTACTAGGTAAATACCTCTTCCGTGACTTCACTTCTGAAGGCTCCCACTGAAAACCAGCGCTGCAGCCTGCTGCAGCATGATGCTGAGTGGGAGACCTATATTTGGTCACACGTACTCGTATATAATATATAATATATAGTATATTTTTATTTTTATTTTTAGGGTTCCGTACCTCATAAGGAAAAACGGAACCCTTATAGGATCACTTTGTTGTCTGTCTGTCTGTCTGTCCGTCTGTCTGTCAAGAAACCTACAGGGTACTTCCCGTTGACCTAGAATCATGAAATTTAGCAGGTAGGTAGATCTTATAGCTGACATTTGGGGAAAAATCTGAAAACCGTGAATTTAGGGTTAGATCACACAAAAAAAAATTAAATTGTGGTCATGAACTAATAATTGGTATTTTCAACTTTCGAAGTGAGTGACTATATCAAGTGGGGTGTCATATGAAAGGTCTTCACCTGTAAATTCTAAAACAGATTTTTATTCATTTTTATGCATTATAGTTTTTGAATTATCGTGCAAAATGTCGAAAAAATACGACTGTAGTACGGAACCCTCATTGCGCGAGCCTGACTCGCACTTGGCCGGTTTTTACTTATCAGTTTAATTATGTAGATTGACTTAATTAGCTTTTAAGGTTTATTGTAGTATTGTGATCAAATAAAAGTTTTCTTTCTTTCTTCTTCTTTCTTCCTTCTTTCTTATCGAGAGTTATATTTTTGTTCCGTTTGCCGTGGAGACCCTGGGGTCATGGAGTCTTACTGCTAAAAAATTCACGAGACATTTCACCGCGATTAATAGCCCCATATCGGTGACAGAACCGCTGGCTTGGAAAAGACCTACTTATGTCCAGCAGTGGACTATCGGTTGATAATGATGATGATAATGCTGATGATACCTCCCTCCAATTAACAGCTTGCGGCATTCAAAAGAAATGATATCCATATAATTAAGATAAAATCACATAGGGAATGTTCAAAATGTCAATATAACGTGTACTCGGTACTTACGAGATGTTTTACAAAACGTCTCCGGTAAACTCACTTCCTTATTTTACATGCGATCTTTTGATAAAGCGGTTCATTAATATAAATGCTGGCTACAAAATATACAGTTTACACAAACCGGCCAAGTGCGAGTCAGGCTCGCGCGCACGAGGGCTCCGTGCTACAGTCGTATTTTTTCGACATTTTGCACGATAATTCAAAAAGTATGATGCATAAAAATAAATAAAAATCTGTTTTAAAATGCACAGGTGAAGACCTTTCATATGATACCCCACTTGATATAGTTATCTTACTTCGAAAATTGAAAGTACTTTATTATTAGTTCATATTTAATTTGTTTTGTGTGATTTAACCACAAATTCACGGCTTTCAGATTTTTCATGAAATGATTTTTTATGAATGCATAATATCGTTTAAAATGTAATTAATAAAATATGTAGTGCATAGTAATAAACCGGTCAAGTGCGAGTCAGGCTCGCGCAACGACGGTTCCGTACTACAGTAGTATTTTTTCGATATTTTGCTCGATAATTCAAAAACTATGATGCATAAAAATAAATAAAAATCTGTTTTAAAATGCACAGGTGAAGACCTTTCATATATGATACCCCACGTGATATAGTTATCTTACTTCGAAAATTGAAAATACTAATTATTAGTTCATGACCACAATTTTTTTTTGTTTGATCTAACCCTAAATTCACGGTTTTCAGATGTTTCCCCAAATGTCAGCTATAAGATCTACCTACCTGCCAAATTTCATGATTCTAGGTCAACGGGAAGTACCCTTAAGTTTTCCTGACAGACAGACAGACAGACAACAAAGTGATCCTATAAGGGTTCCGTTTTTACTTTTGAGGTACGGAACCCTAAAAAATACAATCTTAGTATGGATTCTTATATTGAAACTCATAAATGCGCGACAGGTCGAGATGGCAATCGGGGAGGGAACGCTCCTCACACCTGCACAGCTCCATGCGGGCGAGCGCAGGTGACGTGCGGGTGTGCGGGGCGTCCTCCCGCATCCAATTGCTCTGTCCGACTGAATCTCGACCTGTCACGGACTAAACCTTCCTATGTACAAAATAATCATAAAATACATAAACCTGTCGATCTAATTAAACAGCAATATTATTATAATCAGGTATATATATATTTGCATAGTTTTCCTCGCCCCTTTCAGTATAAAACATAAAGCCTGGTTTACATGGTGCAAGCGCCGAGCTAGCACGCTAACTCAGTGTCTAACACCGAATAATAGCCACCGAGCTCATTTCGCATTTATTTTAAATCCCCTAAATAAAGATATACGTTTTTAGGGTTCCGTACCTCAAAAGGAAAAACGGAACCCTTATAGGATCACTTTGTTGTCTGACGGACAGACAGACGCCTGTCTGTCCGTCTGTCTGTCGAGAAACCTACAGGGTACTTCCCGTTGACCTAGAATCATGAAATTTGTCAGGTAAGTAGGTCTTAGAGCTGACATTAGGGGAAAATCTGAAAACTGTGAATTTGTGGTTATCTCAAAAAAATTAAATTGTGGTTATAAACAAAAAATTAGGATTTTCAATTTTCGAAGTAAGATAACTATATGAAGTGGGGTATCATATGAAAGGGCTTTACTTGTACATTCTTAAACAGATTTTTATTTATTTTTTATGCATCATAGTTTTGAATTATCTTGCAAAATGTTGAAAAAATACGACTGTAGTACGGAACCCTCATTCCGCGAGCCTGACTCGCACTTGGCCGGTTTTTTTTGTGTGATCTAACCACAAATTCAGAGTTTTCGTATTTCCCTTTACTTGTGCTATAAGACCTACCTACCTGCCAAATTTCATGATTTTAAGTCAACGGGAAATACCCTATAGGTTTTCTTGACAGACACGACAGACGGACAGACAACGAAGTGATCCTATAAGGGTTCCGTTTTTCCTTTTGAGGTACGAAACCCTTAAAATGAAACTCTCGCACTGTGTAAACTGCTCTTAACTCCCATTCCAGGTATGTTGATACAAATACAATTAAATGAAGTGATTCCGATTTGCATAAAGATATTTATCGCCAGCTCTCGGCCTATAATGTCGTTTACTACATTAACATTTGCGTCAACTCTTGGACTACTTATTTTTTAAAGTGCCGACGAATAATAAATTAATTGCATTGAATTGTTTGTGCAATAGTGAACCAAGAAAATATCAACTGTCAAAATATCAACTGTCAAAATATCGTCGTATTTAGAAACAGCTTTTATTCATAGCTTAAACAAAATGATAAACTAATTATTGTTAATCCTAATCTTAATCCTACTAATATTATCAATGTGAAAGTGTGGATGTTTGGATGTTTGTTACTCAATCACGCAAAAACGGCTGAACGGATTTGGATGAAATTTGGAATGGAGATAGATTATACCCTGGATTAACACATAGGCTACTTTTTATCCCGGAAAATCAAAGAGTTCCCGCGGGATTTTGATTCATAAGATTCTTCATTTGCGGAAACATTTTACAATGAGATGTTATTACATAAATGATACACATATATAATGTTGAAAAACGTAAATCCACGCGGACGAAGTGGCGGGCATCAGCTAGTAAATAACAGATAGATGTTAAAAGAGATTGCCCATTTTCTTAGGAGCTTTGGGCCCCCCCTAATATAATTGTTATGTCACCATGGTTTTAATTTTTTTTGTAGACAAATAATTAACTCTTTATATTCTGTAAACGATTTCTATTTATTCACCCTGGTTATAAAGAAATCTTATTATTTTTTATATTGCTGATATTGAGGTTATATTTAATTAATACTTCTTCAAAATAAATGCATGTTTACGATTCTAAGTGTAATTGTGGATATTTTCAATAATAGAGTGAAAAAAGTCGTTATAAAACATAATCGTAAAAAAATGACACATTTTTAAAAAAAAAAATTTAAGTTTTGACACGACGCCACAAAAGAGGGTCCGTTCACGGGCGATCAGTATTATTACTAGTATTGTGTAGGTTAACGTCAAAGTTTCAACAACAAATTTCAACTTGCTAATGCATATAACATAAACCAGTTGGTGTACTCCACATATCGCTACATACAAAGATATGAGAATGCCAAGGACGGGAGGTATCTACTGGCATTTACTTACTACCGAAAAGGGAGATATCTTTTTACCACCTACAAGCATATCACTTAATTCGGTAAATGACTTGATTGGTTCTTTTATTAACGAACTCTCAGATATGCTTACAATCTTTCATTTATTTTGGTTCCGTACCTCAAAAGGGAAGACGGAACCCTTATAGGATCACTTTGTTGTCTGTCTGTCTGCCGGTCTGTCAAGAAACCTGCAGAATTATGAAATTTTGCAGTTAGGCAGGTTTATTGGTTTGTTAGTTTGTCCTTCAATCACGTCGCAACGGTGCAACGGATTGACGTCATTTTTTGCATGGGTATAGATAAAGACCTGGAGAGTGACATAGGCTACTTTTTATCCCGGAAAATCAAAGAGCTCCCACGGGATTTTCAAAAACCTAAACCCACGCGGACGAAGTCGCGGGCATCATCTAGTAGATAATGAACTACGCCTTTTGATGGTCGGTTGTTGGATTTGTAAGATATAGTGGTGATAATTATTACGCGAACTTAAAACTAAAGCTACGAGGGTTCCAAACGCGCCCAGATCTGAGAAGAGCCCACAACAAACTCAGCCGGGTAATATAGAACCTTCCTTTGGAAATAAGAGAACTTGTAAATATAAATAAAATAGAAAGCATTAAAAAGAAGTTATTCGAATATTTAATTAAAAATATTTTTTATAGTGTTGACGAATATCTAAGACTAGCTGATCCCCGCGGCTTCGCCCGCGTAGATTTAGGTTTTTAAAGATCCCGTATAGCCTATGTCACTCAGGAATAATGTAGCTTTCTACTGGTGAAAGAATTTTTAAAATCGGTTCAGTAGTTCTAAAGATTACCCCCTACAAACAAACTTAACGACATTACCTCTTTATATAATAACTAGCTGATCCCCGCGGCTTCGCCCGCGTAGATTTAGGTTTTTAAAGATCCCGTATAGCCTATGTCACTCAGGAATAATGTAGCTTTCTACTGGTGAAAGAATTTTTAAAATCGGTTCAGTAGTTCTAAAGATTACCCCCTACAAACAAACTTAACGACATTACCTCTTTATATAATATAGCTGATCCCCGCGGCTTCGCCCGCGTAGATTTAGGTTTTTAAAGATCCCGTATAGCCTATGTCACTCAGGAATAATGTAGCTTTCTACTGGTGAAAGAATTTTTAAAATCGGTGCAGTAGTTCTAAAGATTACCCCCTACAAACAAACTTAACGACATTACCTCTTTATATAATATAGCTGATCCCCGCGGCTTCGCCCGCGTAGATTTAGGTTTTTAAAGATCCCGTATAGCCTATGTCACTCAGGAATAATGTAGCTTTCTACTGGTGAAAGAATTTTTAAAATCGGTTCAGTACTTCTAAAGATTACCCCCTACAAACAAACTTAACGACATTACCTCTTTATATAATAATAGCTGATCCCCGCGGCTTCGCCCGCGTAGATTTAGGTTTTTAAAGATCCCGTATAGCCTATGTCACTCAGGAATAATGTAGCTTTCTACTGGTGAAAGAATTTTTAAAATCGGTTTAGTAGTTCTAAAGATTACCCCCTACAAACAAACTTAACGACATTACCTCTTTATATAATACAACGGGCCGTGCAGCAGAAATCGTAATATTTTAATTTCGCCATAACTTCAAAACCAAACGTCCAATTTTAATCATTCAAAGACCAAATATTATCTCCATAAACTGTTCTTAGTGATGAAATCATTTATTTTGATAAGGATTAATAGTATGAGTAAAATAAACGCGTTTAAATGTAGTCCAAAAAAAATTCAAGATTTTTAAATAAAAAAATGGTTGCTGTGCCTCACTCGACATAGATGGGTATAGTGTGTCGCGGACTTTTTTGTAGATATTTATAAGATCTACAATTAATTAGAACATTTTATGGTTCTATCTTTTATAGTTTAGGCAGCGTACGCAAAATAAGTAACTTTTCTGGTTGATTTTTTACACCTTGTGTCCGAAAAAACCCAAATATCTTACGGAACCCTATTTTTTTCCAAAATAAAATATAGCCTATGTTACTCGTGGATAATGTAGCTTTCGAATGGTGAAAGAATTTTTAAAATCGGTCCAGTAGTTTTTGAGCCTATTCAGTACAAACAAACAAACAAACAAACAAACAAACAAACAAACAAACAAACAAAGTTTTCCTCTTTATAATATTAGTGTAGACAACGGGCCGTGCAGCAGAAATCGTAATATTTTAATTTCGCCATAACTTCAAAACCAAACGTCCAATTTTAATCATTCAAAGACCAAATATTATCTCCATAAACTGTTCTTAGTGATGAAATCATTTATTTTGATAAGGATTAATAGCATGAGTAAAATAAACGCGTTTAAATGTAGTCCAAAAAAAATTCAAGATTTTTAAATAAAAAAATGGTTGCTGTGCCTCACTCGACATAGATGGGTATAGTGTGTCGCGGACTTTTTTGTAGATATTTATAAGATCTACAATTAATTAGAACATTTTATGGTTCTATCTTTTATAGTTTAGGCAGCGTACGCAAAATAAGTAACTTTTCTGGTTGATTTTTTACACCTTGTGTCCGAAAAACCCAAATATCTTACGGAACCCTATTTTTTCCAAAATAAAATATAGCCTATGTTACTCGTGGATAATGTAGCTTTCGAATGGTGAAAGAATTTTTAAAATCGGTCCAGTAGTTTTTGAGCCTATTCAGTACAAACAAACAAACAAACAAACAAACAAACAAACAAACAAACAAAGTTTTCCTCTTTATAATATTATAGTGTAGATGACATTTTTTCCTTTAGTGTGTATTGATGGTTACCTTTAGTGTGTATTGATGGTTACCTTTTGACATATTTTGTATTAAGTTCTATCTTGTTTTTTTATTCTTTTGTGACTAAGTATTAAATTTGGCTAATTTTATCAAGACTATGTACACGTTGTTAGGTATATCATAACATATTGCATGCTAATAGGCGGAATTTGGCTGTACCTTTTTGTTTTTGTAACATCTCCACTGTTTACCCAGATTCGCAATAAAGAAATTTGTATTTGTATTAGAATTGAATATTTACAAGCACATATCCACCCATTATGTAGGTATGCCAATTTACATGTTAAATATTAATATTTACTAGGTTATGTTGTCCGCCCGCCCACCTATGTGGCTGGATAATCAAATTGAAATTTATGAAGCAAATAATAATTGCTCAATGAACAACATTGTTTGCGAAGCAAAATGCAACATATTATTGTTATACTCATAATTACAGAACAAAAAATTATTGGAAAATCCTTTATTTTGTGATAAACGAAAATCACAAAAAATAATTTGATTTTACAGTAATTTTTAATTATTGATATTATACTATTAATAAACTTAAATCTAAAAAAAAAACAACATTAAATTAAAACTAAAATAAATTAAATTATACTTTTTATTTTTTATTTTTATTTAGATACAAGTTAGCCCTTGACTGCAATCTCACCTGATGGTAAGTGATTATTGATATTATACTATTAATAAACTTAAATCTAAAAAAAAAAACATTAAATTAAAACTAAAATAAATTAAATTATACTTTTTATTTTTTATTTTTATTTAGATACAAGTTAGCCCTTGACTGCAATCTCACTCACCTGATGGTAAGTGACGATGCAGTCTAAGGTGGGAGCGGGCTAACCTGGAAGGACTATGGCAGTTTTTATTAAACCCATACACCTTTGGTTTCTACACGGCATCGTACCGGAACGCTAAATCGCTTGGCGGCTTACTTAGGTAAGTACAAGTATCAATTAAGTCAAAGTCAAAGTCAAATGATTTATTCAAAATAGGAAATAAATTACTCTTTTTGATGGTCAGATGTTGGATTTGTACGAACTTCTTTCCATCCACTTTTTACAGTATCTTCAAAAATTGGAATCCACGCCGACAAAGTCGCATGAAAAAGCTAGTCTTACTTAAGTAATTAAGAAAATATGAAACAATAAATAAAATGTCAGCGGTAGGTACATTAACCCGGGAAATAAAATGGACACCGAACTGAAGATAGCTAAGTACTTTACATTCATTATTTATTAGGGTTCCGTACCTCAAAAGGAAAAACGGAACCCTTATAGGATCACTTTGTTGTCTGTCTGTCGGTCTGTCAAGAAACCTACAGGGTACTTCCCGTTGACCTAGAATCATGAAATTTGACAGGTAGGTAGGTCTTATAGCTGACATTCGGGGAAAAATCTAAAAACCGTGAATTTGTGGTTACATCACACAAAAAAAAAATTTAATTGTGGTCATGAACTAATTAGTATTTTCAATTTTCGAACTATATGGGGTAGTACTAAGTGGGGTATCATATGAAAGGTATTTAACTGTGCATTCTAAAACAGATTTTTATTTATTTTTATGCGTCATAGTTTTTGAATTATCGTGCAAAATGTCAAAAAATACGACTCTAGTACGTAACCCTCGTTACGCGAGCCTGACTCGTACTTGGCCGGTTTTTTTTTTATTTAATCAGCTCGATCTTTCAACTTGTGCCGATATAATTTTAAAAGATGGATGGTCTCGTATTATTTGCAGTGGCAAGCGATGAGTGCCTAGAGGTGTTTTTACATTATAATAAAACTAGCTTATTTTATTTATTTTTATTTTTATTTTTTTTTATTTTATATCTAATTAGAACGGCAGTGCCACTTACACTAACTAGATGATTAATAATAAATTTAAATACAAATAAAGGTACAAGAAAAAAGACATAAAATACAAAACGATAAAAGATCAAAGAATTTTGAATATGTACGCTGAGAACATTGAATATGGTTATGCTCGAGACTTCGTCCGCGTGGACTACACAAATTTCAAACGCCTATTTCACCCCCTTAGGGGTTGAATTTTCAAAAATCCTTTCTTAGCGAATGCCTACGTCATAACAGCTATCTGCATGCCAAATTTCAGTCCGATCCGTCCAGTAGTTTGAGCTGTGCGTTGATAGATCAATCAGTCAGTCAGTCACCTTTTCCTTTTTCTTTTAAAGAATATTAGCCATGTTAAATGACTAATATTCCCCTTTCCTCTCCAACTAAGCGTCAGGCTTGTGCTAGGAGTAGGTACGACAATAGTGCAACGGGCGGGGTTTGAACCGTCGACCTTTCGGTTTTCAGTCCACTCCTTTACCGGTTGAGCTATTGAGGCTCTAAAAATCTTTTATATATTATGACACTTCGGAAACACTGGTTTGGAATACTCTTCCGCGATATGTGTTTCCTACCAATTACAACCCGGGTATCTTTAAAACAAGAGTGAATAGGCATCTTCTAGGTAAACGCGTCCCATCTTAGGCCACATCAACACTTCCCATCAGGTGTGATTGTGGTCAAGCGTATACCTATAATAAAACAAAAAATTGTTTTTTTGTTTCGACCAACAAGGATCATATTGGTGTTAGTAATTACACGAAACTTAAACCTAATTGTTAGTAATTATTAATATTAGTGTTAGTAATTACACGAAACTTAAACCTATTTGTTAGTAAAAAATCTATATCTATTTAAATTAGGACAGGATCGATTTGCCAGCACGTGAATCATACAACAGTGATTCAAGTACTGGCAGTCGATCCTGTCAGAAAATACCTTCAGGAGGCCGTTGGGGCTGGACCGGACTCTACGCAACAATAATGAATAAAAAAAATAAAAAATAAAAAATGGCGGTGTTAGTTCCGATTTTTGCCACGCGTCAAAAGAGCCTTGTCGCATTATAGCTTGCCCCTCATTGCACGCCGCGCCCGCTGCAGGAATGCGGAAGAAGCCCACACGAAGAGCTTGACAAACGTCGGTATTTTATCTTAGGAGCTATGAAATTATATGGATTCGACAATTTTATATCCAAGGAACCAAAAGGTGTTGGGCATTTGACTACATCAAAAATAAATTATTTTTCAGTGATTATTAAATAGAGAGTCTTCCAAGATACGTGAAATCCACGTCCTTTGTTGGTTTTAAGTGTAAAAAAGCCCGATCCGTCAAATAGTTTGAGCTGTGCGTTGATAGATCAGTCAGTCAGTCAGTCAATCAGTCACCTTTTCCTTTCATATATTTAGACTACCTTATGCTCGAGACAGACAGAAGACAGACTACAGAAATTTCAAACCCCTATTTTACCCCTTTAAGGGTTGAATTTTGAAAAATCCTTTCTTAGCGGATGCCGTCGTTATAATATCTATCAGTATGCCAAATTTCAGCCCGATCCGTCCAGTAGTTTGAGCTGTGCGTTGATAGATCAGTCAGTCAGTCAGTCAGTCAGTCAGTCAGTCACCTTTTCCTTTTATATATTTAGACTACAACAACAACTAGGTACTTAGTTTATAATATTACTAAATGTCATATCCATTCAATCACTCACTTTCTCACATCGGTGTGTAAATCAATAACGTATGTAAACTTGCGATGAACTGGACAAGATTTTATTTTAGCAATTGTACCGATGGGGCAGTTGTAATGTGACCATTCGATAGAGCTTTACCGGAATTGTCCTATTCATAGTCATAGTCAAAGTCATAGTCATAGTCAAAGTCAAAGTCAAAGTCAAAGTCAAACATTTTATTCAAAATCAGTACTCATGTTATAAATGTGAAAGTGTGTTTGTTTGTTAATTTATTGGTTTAGTGGTTTGTCCTTCGATCACGTCGCAACGGAGCAACAGCTCGACGTAATTTTGGACCGTGGCGTGTGGAAGTCCCTACAAGAGACCTATGTCCAATTGTCCAGATGTGGATGTCTATGAGCAGTGGATGTTGATGATGACTAGGTAATTTTATGCTCCTCGTAGCTTTAGTTTTAAGTTCGCGTAATAATAATCACCACTGTATCTTACAAATTCATCAACCGACCATTTAGGGATTTAGTTTTTTAAAAATCCCGTGGGAACTCTTTGATTTTCCGGGATAAAAAGTAGGCTATGTCACTTTTATGCAAAAAATCACGTCAATCCGTTGCACCGTTGCAACGTGTTTGAAGGACAAACCAACAAACAAACACACTTTCGGATTTATAATAAGGGTAGGTACTGATAAATTACACTTTTTGATGAAATGTAAAATTATCACCACGTGAAATTATCATGAAAGTGGTGATAATTTTACATTTATAATATGAGATTGGATGGGATGAGATAGTACGTAGTGATAATTCGGTTTTGACAACTAGTCAAATCAGTAATTTTGTATCGAACGTCAAACCGCGCGCTTGTAGTATGCGAAATTCTATGAAATACTGGAATGTGACGTCACATAATAATAATAATAATAGTTTTTTATTTTCAGGCATAAAACAACCCATATACACATTTACAAATTACAATAAAATAAAATTAACATTATAAAACATACACATACCTTACGACTAACAGAAATAGTTAAAAAACTCATTTCAGATGTCACAGGTCACAGGTATTACTTTTTGTTCTTATCCTGGTGTACAGATAGCCAATAACTAAAAATAGGGCTGGGCATGCCTTCACAAACGACCTTGAGTATTGCATTGTTAGAGCTCCGAAGTCTTTCCCAAAAGGATGCCACGCGAGTTCTTACAATACAATAGAAGTCGGGCACCCCCGCTTCGGCAAACATAGTATAATGACGTACTTTTTTAGTTTACCTAATCGATAATTTAAAATGGTTATTACCCTTCAAACTAACAAAGGACGTGGATTTTACGTATTTTGGCTGACCGTCTATTTAATAATCACAGAGAAATAATTAATTTTTGATAAAGTCAAATACCCAATTGTATTGCATGGTTATCCTACTCACTCCATACTGCGTAGGTACATACCTTATCACGCAATAAAATGTCACTTGTCGTCTCTATGTAGGTATGTATAAGTGATAATGAAGTTATTTTAAGGACGATAGTTATTTTAGCGATCTAGCACAAAACTCATTATTATTATACTTAGGTATACTTGTTATCCCCCCATTTTTTAAAATTCAGATAAAAGTTTTTTTTACTTAGATTTTTTTAAATAAAATCCATACTAATTATTATAAATGCGAAAGTGTGTCTGTCAGTCTGCTAGCCTTTCACGGCCCAACCGTTCAACCGATTTTGACGAAATTTGGTACAGCGATAGCTTGCATCACGGGGAAGGACATAGGCTACTTTTTATCCCGGAAAATCAAAGAGTTCCCACGGGATTTTCAAAAACCTAAATCCACGCGGACGGAGTCGCGGGCATCAGCTTGTATTACAATAAAACTTAAAGCTAGTCTTATTTAATTACTATACAAATCATGCCCGCGTGGAATGGTGCCAAGAATACTGGCTGCATTTCCGCGCTCGACAGCCAGACTGATCCGTTGCGCAAAAAATGAGCCAGCCCTTCTGTCACCAGATGAGGCTATTAATCGCGGTGAAATGTCTCGTAAATTTTTTTTAGCACTAAGACTAGTTAGATAGATAGAAGTTAGCCCTTGACTGCAATCTCACGTGGTGGTGCAGTCGAAGATGGAAGCAGGCTGACTTAGAAGGGGTAGGGCAGTCTTTAGGGTTCCGTAACTCAAAAGGAAAAAAGGATCCCTTCGTTGTCTGTCTGTCCGTTTGTCTGTCCGTCTGTCTGTCCAGAAAACCTATAGAGAATCATGAAATTTGGCAGGTAGGTAGGTCTTATAGCAGACATAAGGGGGAAAAATCTGAAAACCGTGAATTTGTGGTTACATATAAAAAAAATTAAATTGTGGTCATGAACTAATAGTTAGTATTTTCAAAGTAAGATAATTAAACCAAGTGGGGTATCATATGGAAGGGCTACCAGTCAATTTTATTGTTTTAAGTTCTGGAGGCGAATGAAACCTCTTAAAAAAAACTTAAATTTAAAAACTTTAAAACAGCTTTAAAGCATAATAAAACATAGGCAAGCGCATACCAACCTGTCAAGAATAAAAAAAAAGAATGCTCTACTTACTTGAAATCGAATAGGCAGTCATAATACATGAGTTATGAGTTATGGTGTTACAACTAATACATAATGTATTAATTATATGAACATTTATTATCTTGTCTCTTGAATCTTATGACTCATGGTAATATGTGATTTAAATACATAATATTATCTCACTGTTTATTATTATAATTATTCATATATATTATGTAAAATGCAACTATGTGTTTATCGAACATAATTATGTAAAGTACGAGCCTACTGATCGGCCCATATTTTGAGGCTGCTTTTTTGCACGGGACTCTAAGGGTCCTAAGGGAAATAAATTTTGGGGCGTCTAAAGTTTTGCATACCACGTTCTTGCAGTCGTCTGCAAAACCGGAAACCTTTTCATCTACCATTTTGCCGCACCAGGGCAGGCCAACATGCGCCTGTCCGTCGCATCTGCTCTGTCATAAATGCTCACAGAAACAAGTGCGATATATTTAATAGTTCTTTGACTTCTTTTAAAAAACATGCCAGAAGTTGTTTCAGTAACTTGTAATTATATCTACATAGTACTTCGTTCTTTTTCCATACATTCATTCATTATCCCATCACTATTTTTAAGATCATCTTTCATTTATTTACATAGTTTTAAAACGTTAAATAATATTAGGTATTCACATAGTTTTGTGTTCACTGTTGTCGCATCGAGTAGGCTCAATTCACATATATGTTTTATAATATTTAGTTAGGTATTTTAAGATTACGGATTGCAGCCAGTTTAGCGATCAAAAAAAAAACCGGCCAAGTGCGAGTCAGGCTCGCGCAATGAGGGTTCCGTACTACAGTCGATTTTTTTTACATTTTGCACGATAATTCAAAAACTATGATGCATAAAAATAAATAAAAATCTGTTTTAGAATGTACAGGTGAAGACCTTTCATATGATACCCCATTTGATATAGTCACTCACTTCGAAAGTTGAAAATACTAATTATTAGTTCATGACCATAATTTAATTTTTTTTTTGTGTGATCTAACCTTAAATTCACGGTTTTCAGATTTTTTCCCAAATGTCAGCTATAAGATCTACCTACCTGCCAAATTTCATGATTCTAGGTCAACGGGAAGTACCCTGTAGGTTTCTTGACAGACAGACGGACAGACAGACAGACAGACAGACAGACAGACAGACAAACAGACAAACAGATAGACAGACAGACAACAAAGTGATCCTATAAGGGTTCCGTTTTTCCTTTTGAGTTACGGAACCCTAAAAAGGTGAGATCTATAGAGCGCACTCTGACTCAGCTTAGCCTTAGAGACAGGGCTATATATCTCTCACATAAATCTGTCTCGTTTTAACTCAATCTTAAGTCTGAGCAAAGTTAAACTGCGCTTTTGTGCTTTCAATAAAAAAAATTTTATTGAAAATATTTAGATGAGCCGTGAAAAGCTAGCAAACAGACAGATACACTTTTGCATTTATAATATTAGTATGGATATGGATTCTCTTTCACCTACTTAAGTGACCTACTTAAGTCACCTAAGGTGATTTTAGGTGACTTAAGTAGGTCATAGGGTTGTACCTAATCCTCATAATTAAATAAAAAAATAGAGTTCAAGAGGAGCTGAATTCGCGTTGAAGTCTTTATGAAATCGTGTTCCTTTTTAGGGATCGGTGCCTTAAAAGGAAAAAAGAACCCTTATCCTGTGTTGTCTGTTTGTCTGTCTGTCAAGACTCGACAAGGGAATCTATATCATCTTACAAATTAGCAATTTTGACCAGTTTGACAATTTGACCAGTAAGCGTAACATGTTATTCTGAATTAATAATTGACTCTGACTTTGACTTGACTTTGAAACTTTGAATCAAAACCCGTTTGCCAAATTTCATGATTCTAGGTCAACGGGAAGTACCCTGTAGGTTTCTTGACAGGCCGACAGACAGACAGACAGACAACGAAGTGATCCTATAAGGGTTCCGTTTTCAGGGTTCCGTACCTCAAACGAAAAAAGGAAAAACGGAACCCTTGTAGCATCACTTTGTTGTCTGTCTGTCTGTCTGTCGGCCTGTCAAGAAACCTACAGGGTACTTCCCGTTGACCTAAAATCATGAAATTTGGCAGGTAGGTAGATCTTATAGCTGACATTTGGGGAAAAATCTGAAAACCGTGAATTTAGGCTTACATCACACAAAAAAAATTAAATTGTGGACATGAACTAATAACTAGTATTTTCAATTTTCTAAGTAAGATAATTATATCAAGTGGGGTATCATATGAAAGGTCTTCACCTGTGCATTCTAAAACAGATTTTTATTTATTTTTATGTATCATAGTTTTTGAATTATCCTGCAAAATGTCGAAAAAATACGTCTGTAGTACGGAACCCTCATTGCGCGAGCCTGACTCACACTTGGTCGGTTTTTTCCTTTTGAGGTACGGAACCCTAAAAATAATAAATAAGTATTATGTGATGTAGTATGTAACTTAATTAAGCACGACATACATAACCGTGGTCTCCATATCGCTTTCAGTAATTACATATTTGTGTCAAGTTAAGTGTCAAGAACCACTGAACCAATAGACCGATATTATATTTTGACCTCCAATATTAATATCCATACTAATGTTACTAGCTTTTGCCCGCGACTTCGTCCGCATGGACGGATGTCTACGTCATAATAGCTATCTGCATGCCAAATTTCAGCCCGATCCGTCCAGTAGTTTGAGCTGTGCGTTGATAGTCAGCCAGTCAGCTTTTCCTTTCATATATTTAGACTAGCTTATTCGTGCTATTTCTGTCTGTCTGTCTGTCTGTCAAGAAATCTACAGGGTACTTCCCAGTTCCCGTTGACCTAGAATCATGAAATTTGGCACGTAGGTAGATCTTATAGCTGACATTTAGGAAAAATCTGAAAACCGTGAATTTAGGTTAAGATCACAGAAAAAAATTAAATTGTGGTCATGAACTAATAATTAGTATTTTCAATTTTCGAAGTAAGATAACTATATCAAGTGGGGTATCATATGAAAGGGCTTTACTTGTACATTCTAAAACAGATTTTTATTGATTTTTATGCATCATAGTCTTTGAATTAACGTGCAAAATGTCGAAAAAATACGATTATAGTACGGAACGCTCGATGCGCGAGCCTGACTCGCACTTGGCCGGTTTTTTTTTGTAATTTACCTATTACCTATTTTGAATCCATTTGATTTGATTAGATTTGATTTGACCCCTTTTGGGCAAGGAGTGCTAGGAGCCCCATTCCAATGACCTCGTGCACATTGAATTCACACAATGAATGTAACATTGTGTGAATTCAATCTTGTCGCATTCCAGCTATCAGCATTCTGGCCTTATGTAATTCACATGAGCCCAATAATTGCGGCTTATTTATCATTTATATCATTCATTTATTGGTTTGTAAGTGCAACAAAAAAGTTTCAAGAGCGTTCTGCACTCGTTTATAAGAATATATGAATAAGGACTGTAGTAATAAAACCGGGCAAGTGCGAGTCAGGCTCGCGCAATGAGGGTTCCGTACTACAGTCGTATTTTTTTTACATTTTGCACGATAATTCAAAAACTGTGATGCATAAAAATAAATAAAAATCTGTTTTAGAATGTACAGGTGAAGACCTTGCATATGATACCCCACTTGATATAGTCACTCACTTCGAAAGTTGAAAATACTAATTATTAGTTCATGACCACAATTTAATTTTTTTTGTGTGATCTAACCCTAAATTCACGGTTTTCAGATTTTTCCCCAAATGTCAGCTATAAGATCTACCTACCTGCCAAATTTCATAATTCTAGGTCAACGGAGTGTACCCTGTAGGTTTCTTGACAGACAGACAGACAGACAGACAGACAACAAAGTGATCCTATAAGGGTTCCGTTTTTCCTTTCGAGGTACGGAACCCTAAAAACAATAAATTTTGGGGTTCCCCATACTTAGAACTGAAACTCAAAAATCTTATAAAGTGTAAGTTAAGTTGGTTGAGACCTCAAAAGTCGGTCACCCTTCCAGTTTTCGACTTAGGTCAATGACTTTAACCAATACAACCGATTTACATGATCGGCTGTTGTCGGCATGATAAAGAAAGATAAATAAAATCGATTCAACCCCGACATGCTATTTTTTTAATTGTCAATTAAGACCATTGACTTATAATATATTACTTCGTTCGATATTAAGGACTATGTAACGGATAAGGATATTTTAAGTTATTAACAATAATATTTTATTAATGATAAAGTATTTCTAGTAATGGTTAATGATAGGTACAGTTAAGTGTTAAATATTACAAATACAACTGAAATTGAATTGAATTGAACTGAATTTCTAGTAGTTAAGAAATTATGACCCGATTTCCCTAGCATTTTTGTTTTGGCTCTCCTGAAAAGTAGCAAAAATCCACATCCGACCTTATGATACTAGAGTCGAGAATTAATTTGGACTTCTATTATGTTGACATTTTATTCATTACTAATATTTTGTTTTGATTGTATGAAGTCTATGTATAACTTGTATTTTAATTCCTACTTATTTTTATGTTTTTATTTTCAATCAATCAATCAATCAATCAATCAATCAGCCTATTTGCGTCCACTGCTGGACATAGGCCTTCCCAAGAGCACGCCACCACACACGATCCTCCGCCTTCCTCATCCACCCACTTCCCGCTATCTTCTTAAGGTCGTCAGTCCAGCGGGTTGGAGGTCGTCCCACACTGCGCTTGCTGATACGCGGTCTCCACTCCAGAACACGTCTGCCCCATCGGCCATCGGTTCTGCGGCAGACGTGGCCTGCCCACTGCCACTTCAGCTGGCTAATTCGTTGGGCTATGTCGGTCACTCTGGTTCTTTTACGGATTTCCTCGTTACGGATTTTGTCCCTCAGAGAGATACCCAACATAGCCCGCTCCATAGCCCGCTGAGCGACTTTGAACTTGTGGACAAGGCCAACTGTCAGTGTTCACGTCTCAGCGCCATACGTCATCACAGGAAGGACTCGCTCATTAAACACTTTCGTTTTTAATTTAAGGTAATAATATTCAAACACCAGTTACGGTAAAATGTATAAGGCTCATCAGACATTGTTTCAACCTATTGTACCTGCATTTTATTGAATAAATAAATCATTCATTCATTAATTTATTCATTCATTCATTCGTATGGACAGGGCCATTGAACAAGCAAAAAGGGCATCAACTCATTGGTGCTTTAGCACCAATGCAACATCAGTGACGTCTGGAATTCAAACGGGTCGTTCATTAGTATCTAAGAGGTGGCGCTGATTTATTTGGTTCCAAAACCGTGAAAAATTTTGTATGCTTGACCATATCTTGTCATTTATATCGATGATTAAGACGGTAGTTGTATTTTTTAACTGAAACTGTGTGTAATTAAGGTTTAATTACTTCCATACTACAGTTAATTGACAGTGAATGACAGTTCGCAGACGGTACGTGAGGTTGACTTCAATTAAAATGATTTAGTGCGTAACCTACCTATTTTTAATTTATAATTTCATTCATCAAGAAAAATACATACTTCCATACCCGTACTAATAATAGGTAGATAATATTAATGCGTAAATTGTTTTGGTTTGTCCTTTAATCACGCCGCAACGGAGCTACGGATTGACTTGATTTAGAAGAGGCGTAAAATTGGGTATTTTCCTCCTTTTGAATTTGATAAATATTTTATTACTTTATTATAAACTAGGATAAAAATAATGATGTACGCTGAAAAAAATATTAAAATCCAACAAAGGTTTACAAAGTTACAGGCATTTTGATTGTGGTCATTGGAGGAGGGTCTTCTATCCCTTTCTCGCAAAACGAAAATTTGGAAACCGCACGAAGCTACTATGGCATTAGTAAGGTGTGACGTCAAACTGCTGTATCGCTATCTCTGTCTAATCAGAAATATTTAAATGCTTATAACATTTTTGTTATTTGATCGATTTAATTAGTTTTTTCAGTTTACGTCATTATTTTTATAATAAAGTAATAAAAAATTGGAGTCAAATACCCAAATCTGTAGGATATAGGTAGACCGTATGTCAATCGTTATCAGTACCCTTATTATAAATGCCAAAGTGTGTTCGTTTGTTGGTTTGTTGGTTTGTCCTTCAATCACGTCGCAACGGTGCAATGGATCGACGCGATTTTTTGCATGGGTTTAGTTAAGGACGTGGAGAGTGACATAGGCTACTTTTTATCCCGGAAAATCAAAGAGTTCCCACGGGATTTTCAATTCAATTCCACGCGGACGAAGTCGCGGGCATCAGCTAGTTTATAGATAAAAATAAACAAACAAAAACTGCTTCCTCTGTGCTTTGCAAAAAAATGTCGCAAAAACTCTATGACACTTTTGATATCAAGTGTTCACAAAAAAACCGGCCAAGTGCGAGTCAGGCTCGCGCAATGAAGGTTCCGTACTGCAGTCTTATTTTTTTGACATTTTGCAATATCCTAATTCAAAAACTATGATGCGTAAAAATAAATAAAAATCTTTTTTAAGATGCATATTTCATATGATACCCCACTTGATATAGTTATCTTATTAGTTTATGACAACAATTTTTTTGTGTGATATAACCACAAATTCATGGTTTTCAGATTTTTCCCCTTATACCAGCTATAAGACCCACCTACCTACCCAATTTCATGATTCTAGGTCAACGGGAAGTACCCTGTAGGTTTCTTGACAGACAGACAGACAGACAACAAAGTGATCCTATAAGGGTTCTGCGTTCACACCTGCTGGTAAGTGACGATGCAGTCTCTGTTGCAATTTTTGCCACTCGGTTGAGTTAACAGAGTCTCAATAGCTCCACGTTTAAAAGTGCGGGCTGAAATCCGAAAGGTCGCCGGTTCAAACCCCACCCGTTGCACTATTATCGTACCTACTCCTAGCACAAGCTACACGCTTAATTGGAGGGGAAAGGGGAATGTTAGTCAAGGGCCACTCTAAGATGGCAGCGGGCTAACCTGGAAGGGATATGGCAGTTTTTTAATAAACCCATACCACTTTGGTTTCTACACGGGATCGTACCGGAACGCTAAATTGCTTGGCGGAATCTTTGCCAGAAGGGTGGCATCTAGCCACGGCAGAAGCCTCTCACCAGATCAGGCCAACAACAATAGGCTAGTTGACACTTTTTTTAAGTAGGTCTTAAATGGTTAATATTTGTCCTATTAGATCAAAAAAATTAACACTATATTTTTTTGCGCCCTAAAAACCGTAAAACTTTAATTTAAAAATATATTTTTCTTAGACAGGTGAAAACACTGTCGGCCATGTTTGGCCGATAGATTATCTGTGCTCTGACGTCATGCATTTGTAAACAACAGCATAACCTCCCAAAATTTAATAAACATGACTTCTATACTAGTTTACATGAAAAATATAGTAATTATCGTTATTGTATCATCCGAGAATGTAAAAAAAGTAGATAATTTAAAGTCCTGACAAACTTTTACGGACTTTAAATTTTATATATATGGATACTACGTTAGTCCCCGCGTGACATAGGGATGACATTTCTTTGTTTACATATTTAATGACGTCACATCATGGCTGACAGCGTTTTCTGCGTTTCAAATAAAAATAAAAATTGTATTTTTTTAAATTGGATTTATATATCCATCCTGCGTTTTTAATAATTGTTATTGATATATTTCGTTGTCTTAAGCAAAATACTATAATAAATGATCATTTATTGGACGAAATTAGATATGAGTCAAGTAGCCTATTCAGAAATAAATTAACAAATTACCCGTGCCGGGAATCGAACTCATGACCTCCGTCGCGTTCACCACTGCACCAGGGAGGTCTATAATGTTCCGCACAAGTATTTTAATTGCAATTTAACAAACATGTTTGACATTTATTATTTAAAAATACTAGTAAATAAATACGAGTAATCTATGCCTAGAGGCACCTAGAGGTATGTAATACGCGACAAATCGAGATGGCAATCCGGGTGGATATGTCCCGCACACCAGCTCAGCCCCCGCGCTTACCCAGTGCGGGATAGCGCGGGTGCTGTGCTGGTGTTCGGGACACCCCCCCGCCTCATGCCCCGATTGCCATCTCGACCTGTCGCGTGCTATAGTTTAATAGTCAAATTAAGCACTTTCCAAAGGACACCGACAGTAAGTTATTGTATTAATTTGAATGACCACTCTGGCTCAGTGGTGAGTGCTATAATCTTTGGAGAAGGAGTAGGAGGTTCTAGGTTCGATTCCCGAATTCATCATCATCATCAACTATTCGCCGGGTCACGTTATCGTCGCTTCGTTGGCCGTCAGCATCATCCGCTTTTTTAGAACAGATAAAAAAATTAAATATTTATAATGAAAAAAAATATATATATAATTCATTATATAATTTTATAAACTGAAATTGACATTTTTTGATTGCTTATTTCTTATATTATCTTGATTATACATTTTTTTTAAATTCTTGCTTGGTGTAAAATGCCGTATAATATCAAGAATTTAATAATTGAAGTTATAGGCCATATAAATACAAAAGCTATTCGAAAAGAAAACAATCTTGATACTTTAATAAGGTTAAACATCCCATTTTTAATACCGTATTTCATACAAATGATATTATGTACCTACTAGATATAATATCAAAAAAAGGATACCTAATTACAATAATAGGGCAGACGGTAAAAGTATAAATACTGTGAGCATAGTGGATCATATTATCAGTCTCACATTGTCGAGAGGATAACAAACATGTACGCTAAACTGGTGAGCGACCTTTATTTAGTATTATTAATAATAAATTAAATTAAATAAATCAATCAATCAAAATTGGCAATGTGTGTGAAGACTTAAAATTATTGTGAATCGGTGGTAAAACTTATCAATATTAGATTAATAATATTTAACTTCTTAGTATTTTATATTTATTCATTTAAATGCTTTAAGTAACTAAATAATTAAATAACTTAAATTAAATAAGTAAATAAATTATTACACTATGTGTTATAAAGGCTAAAATAGTGAATCAGTGGTACGTATATATAATAACGTTATTTTAAAATCTAAATAAATAAAAGGAAAAGGCGAC